>NW_009938717.1:29025-36759 GCF_000696875.1 Nestor notabilis
GGACATTTTAAAAATGAAGTGTTTTGATTTTTCGTTTTAAATGTGCAATAAGAATATTATTATCTTAAACATATTTTTAGTAGTAGTTTGCATAGAAAACTATTTTAATCTCAGTTCCAGTTTCCTTGCCTGTCCTAATACAACGACCCATCTTCAAGTGCTCCTCTCCCTTAAAAAACCCCACATGGCTTCCTACTGACTACCTCTGCGTGTTTTCAGGCTACCTTCAAAGAGGATTTACTCAAATACGCAAGAATCTTTCTGCAGTCCCCTGTGGTCAAATTTTCTCCAGGACACTTCAGAGAGTAAGTAAATATGTAGTGAAAGCTCAGGGTTCAAGCTGTTCCTTCACTTATAAAATGTTTAATAAAAAAACTATTGCAGACACTGAAAAAAATTGCAGAGGTTCATAACCGAGTCCAGCCAGCCCATATGTCAATAATGGACAAAAAAGGATTCTTCCCAGTGTTTGCCAGTCAATCCCCAGCAACTTGGTTCATCAGCCGTTCAAAAATAAAAGCTTTTGTTAGAGCCCATGGAAAAGCAGTTTGCTTTGTTCCATTTTCATCATGCCCCAAAATTACTTGGCCTTACTTATTATTTCTCTTTCAAGTAGAAGGAGAGAAAGTCTGAAAAAGCAAATAATGTTCAAAAGAGTAGTCAGAATGCAAGAGGTCTATAAAACTTAACTGCAGAATCCTGCCACTGGCTCTTGCCACTGTAAACAAATCTATAATAAAGAACTTTTAAGAGATCTTTCAGGCAAATAATTGCCTTGATGTCAGGGAATCTTTTCTTAGTTGAAGCACCAATGTGATCCAGCATTTTGCTGAAAGATGATCTGAGTTACCATATGCAAAGTATATATTACATTTCTTAAATATGAACTGCACAAAATCGTACATTTGTGAAAGGTAATTGGCATTTTACACTAGTAGCTTCAAATTAATTTTCAGAATTCTTCCAAGCATTGAATTATGTTTTGTCTAATTATTGTCTTTTATTATTTATATAAATGAATTTTCATTTCCTTGAATATAATCACTAAGATGTTCAAGGTCAGTGACTTGTTTCATGTTCCCTGATAGAATATTAAAAAAATCACTTTACAGCCTAGAGAATCTTACTCTTCAGCAAAAAGCTAATGTTCAGAAGCACACACTATTATTCCTATCACCTGGAAGGTCCCTGACTTCCTCTCCTTTTTTTAATCCAAATTATACACTGTGAAATCAGAAATGTATTTAGGAGTCTGACTGTACAGGCTACTTGGTAATAGTCCCTGGGGATTCCTTTGTCCCTAGGAAGGATGAAAACAATCCCCTGTAATATTTAAGTGGAAGTATTGTTTCAATACATTTTTTGTAAACAAAGAGGTATAGAGAAGTTCAAGACCTGACTGAGAAACAGGAAGGTACAGTAGGCCCTAAAGAAAGACCACACTGAAATTCAGACAGACTGTTCTTGGATCTTCTTTGGGTGTAGTGGGTGCTCAAAGGTCATTTGACTGTCTCCATTTCAACATCGTAAAATGTGAATAATATTGATATCTTAGATGATTAAAAACAATACATGATAGAAGATAAAAAGCATTGTCTAGCTCTGTTGTGCCTTTAAAACCTATATATGTGAAATAGTTCCAGTTAACTAATAGGAAGCAGATTTTCCCAAGGAGTAAATGTGAGGTTTGCATGCGTGGACCTTGCAGCACTAGGCTTTGAATCTATAAGGAAAAACTGCAGAATCGGTTCCAGTTCAGATGGCATGGCTCTGCAAGCACTAGATTCCCTGTTTAGCTCCACTCCTCTGCAGCTACCAGTAGGCATCAAATGCAACAGCCCTGCTCAGCAGATCTGTAAGTATTTGCAAGACACAGGGTCTTTAGCTTGCAAAGTAATTGCTTTAAGAATAAAGCAACAATTTCATTTTCTACTCATTTATCACTTTCAGTACTGGGAGTTAACAGAACTTCTGTGCTTCATGTCTGATAGTCATGATCTTTACTTGCTGTAACCCTATTATATTTTACCTGTTTAAATTCACTGAATTTCATACTAAATGATTACTGCATGATGTTGCTTCAACAGAGTTACATTTTACAGAATAAGTAAATATATTAATTCACAGCCTAATCTTTTCATTTTAGTGCAGTTACAAGTTCAAATTGAGTCTCTGAAATACAGTCATTTTATGAAACACCTACAATCTCTGCATATTGACCACTAATATAATGTGGGAGTTACTTGAAAACGTATTTTTCCCAGTGTAGTTTTCAAATAACATTAGCACTTGGATTAATACTTAAGAAGTACAGTAGTACTATATACCTACATTCAGAAATGAGAAAAGGTAATTTAATGACTGTGTTACTTTAGGCTTCATTCATCAGCCTTTTCTGGCTATCATCATTGAGATTCTCACCTTGGCTTTTTTTGGCCAAGCACAAGAGTGTTAATTCTAAGTCGCTTTGGCAGAAGGTGTCTGAAAAAAGAGAAAGGCCCCAAGTTCTAAGGGATCCACAGGTCCCAGGTCTGACCACCTCAGCTTTTAGAGTACAGTAGATTGGAGTTTGGATCTCTGGTAAAATACTTTATCACTAGAACATGTTGTCCAGAGAAGCTATGGCAGCTCCATCCCTGACAGTGTTCAAGGCCAGGTTGGACAGGGCTTGGGGCAAACTGGTTAGTGGAAGGCATCTCTGCCTGTAGCAGGGGGTTGGAACTACAACAACACAACCCTAAAAACAGCTATTGTTGATCTTGAATTGCAGTTACTGAAGGATTGTTGGGTTAGCTACTCATACCTGAAATATGCTGTTAACTCCCACTTTAGTCACCTAACCTCTGACTTCAGCAGTTTTGAGCCAGTACTTTGGACATCAATGACACTTAGAAGGCCTCAGCTTTCTCTTTTAATGAACATTAAAAGAGCCAATAGTATAAACAAACTGCTCATTAAAAACTCAAGCACACCCATCATGTTAAGGTCATTACTAAGCCGCAGCCAAATAACATTGACCTAATATCTGAGCACACCAATATCCCATTTATAAAGCAACCCATGAACTGATGAATAGAAATATCAATTAGACCATATAATAGTTTGATTTGTATGGGACAAATGGAGGGTATCAGGATTTTGCAAAACTCATGAGCCTTCCTTCTTCGTAAATGTGGAATGTTTGACTTTGATGAGTTTGCCTACATAGACATGTCTGCAAGATCACAGCCTAAAATAACTTTTTTGCAACTGAAAGGCTTTTCCTGCACCAAGACCTACTGCTGGAACAGAAATTCAACAGATCTATAGATACTGAACATCAATGGCTGTATTACGCAAAGGTGCTGCTTAGACTATATAAACATGCCATTGTCAACCTCCTTATAAACGCAAATACCTTCTCATCCCTGTAAGCTTTAAGATTCCACAATTCATTTGTGATAAAACTTTTTCTGGATACATAATGTGTGGCCCACCAGTATCGAGAAAGAATAGGACAACTTTTATACATAAGCAGATGTTGTTCGGTTTTTATTTCTCTCCTGCCAAAAACTGATTTACTGTAAATTCCCTCCATCTGGCAGGAAGCTAATCTGAATATGAATCAATCTATTCAAAAATAACTACAAAAATTTTAGGCATTCATAACGGGGTTTTTTCTGTACAATACCATTTTTCAGTCATTCTACTCAGACAAACAAGCTTTTCAAAGCAAATCAAGCAGAAATATTTTGAGAGGATTCTGCAACTTACATTTTTCATGAATTCTATCACAATAGTACCAACTTCTTTTGATTTTTCTGCAGTCCATAAACAAATACTTTCAGGGCAGTAAGGCAGAGTATTCAAAAAACTGGGGAGTAGAAGGGGAGTGAACTGTCTCAATGCAATGTACATTAAATAATGTGTAATAAAACTATGTTAAAATCATATTTTAAGTATTAGTTTCATAATTTCTGTCCCTGTTCTTTCGAATGCTCTCTTCCATCACTGAAAGACACATACACACACTCACTTCAACAACAGCAGTTCAGGAATAGGATCCAACAATAAAATAATACCATAACTAAAGCTTAACTGAGAGTTCTGTGAGCATAGGTTACATCTGTATATAATCAGAAGGAAAATCTTGTCTACAGAATCTGAGAATGATGAATAGATAAGAAAATAGAGAAGCGAACTCGTACAACACCCTCTCCTAATTATCTGTGAAAGCACTGTGCCTTTTCCCGGTCAATAACTGCAGTTACTTAGAAAAACAAATATCTGTTTCTTGTTGAAAAGAACATAAATCAGGGTAAACATCTCTACTAAGGAAAGCACTTCAACACATATGTTGTGTATATGTGCTCAATATTCACTAAAGATTTAACTGAATTTATAAACCTTCATTCTTAGCTTCCTAATCAGGAAAATGCTAAAGGTACCATCCATTCTGAATTGTGAAAAGCACATGTTTGAATTTTAATAGTTTAACAACTTATGCTTAAAGTTGGGCATCTGTTTAAGCACACTAAAACAGTCAGCACCAAATTGAGAGCTTGGGTTTAATATTCGAAAGGCAGAAATATATTCCTGAGGACGAAGTACCATACCATTCTAGACAGAAATAGCAAAATAAGCGAGAAGAAAAAATGGTTTTAAAAAGCAAGAAGAGGTGGAGAACCCAAACAGGCAGCAAAAAGGAAATGCAGGTGAAATGAACAGCTCTCCTAGAGAGCTGCACTATTGTGTGGGAGGAATATGATCATGGCACGAATAAAGAGACACAGTAAATGACACACATAAATGAGAGTTACAGAAGGATGGCAGCATGGGAGGCGATTGTCATTCCAACTATCTTGAGCCAGCAATATGAGATGATATCATATGGCGGAAGAAAAAGTACTGCTATATCTTCCAACATAATGACGGAAGTGTGCTAACAGATCACAGAACTGAAAAACATCATAAAATGTTTCTACTGTATAGATCTGAAATAAAATACTAAAGAGGATCCACAAAGCACAGGGGGGGTTAAAGTATTAAATCTAAAATAGCCCCCCTAGTATGCATAGTGAATACTGCAGCTGTGGAGAAAGGGATGCTTAAGATACCTGTTTCTGCCAGCCAGCAGAAGGTACCATACAAGAGGCTGAGAAATTCTCCAGGTAATAAGGATGTTCCTGCTTTGAAATGTACTTCCATTGTGCCCAGTATAAGCACAACAGTAGAGCTTGTAATTTTGGTCCGTTGGTTTTTGTCTCCAACTCAATTTTACAGAATTGGGAGAATACGTAGTGCATAGAAAAGAAAGAAGAGAAAAGACCAGAGTGCTCACTCTTCTATTCAGAAGGCTTGAACAGCCAAGGTTATAAATTCCATCCTGTACATGAGTCATGTTTTTCACACGCATTGTGTGATATGTCTCAAAGGTCCCTACGTTCATTCCTCCCAGACCACGTTCTCATTTGAGAAGACATTTTATCACCCTAGAGCTGTAAAGAGGCATTTTCACCCTAGTATTCCCTCTCACTATAAGAACAGAGCTGGATCTCCTGCTATCCAGAAAGTCTAGCAGGGCAGAGAGCCGAAGTCACACAGCCAACTGTCAGGCATCTATGATCACAACCAGCCCTGAACAGGGCTTTAAAGGTTCATGCTGAACTTTCCAGGGTAGTGAAAGTATTAATTTGCTCCTATATTTACCTATTTGATCAGGACAGTTCATACTCTGACCTGCTCTTGATTTCCATGAGAAACAGAGTTTGCACTTTCTTGTGCCACAATCATTAAATATTCACCCGATCCCTGATATCCCTGTAGCTTTGAACTATTTTGTTAACTAAAACCTGATCCACTAAAAGTATGTTGCAGAAACTAAATCAAAAAACAAAACAAAAACCAACCCCATAATGTAGAACCCCTTCTCCCTTTAGTAACTATATGCTGAGAAGTATACTACAAAATCCCTGATGAACTACATAAAGGAGATATTTTCATTTTTTTATTGGTGTAATATATTGTTTATCTAAGTACTTTACAAATCACTGTACTTCACCTAGAGATTTTATGTGTGTAAAATGGATTATCGGCTTTTTAGGTAACTTAAGACATTTCATACACCTTTGGATGAAAATTCAGCGATAAGCTAATTTAAATTGCAAACCATATCATACCCCAAATAAATAACTTAAAATATAACATATTCTGACTGTTTAAATGAAAGTATTGCATAAAGTCATGACCCCAGCAGCCATATTAACTGTTCTTTTCATTATCTCGTTGGCCTTAGATGATATCCTGAAAAAAAAAATGAGGTATCTACTTGGATTAAACATTCAGTAGTTCAGATTGGATATTGTATTTCACTAAAAAAAGGCAGAAAAGTGTGATTAGAAACCAGCTATTGTAACATTGTCTAGTTATTCTAGACTTATTCTAGTTAAGTCTCCAGAATAAAAATTCAAATAAGATTTTAATATAAACTTTATAGCAAAAGGATATTGAGATTTTAAAGCTACGTTAATATCTAAGTAATCACAGTACATATATGAATGAAGCTTTATCACAAAAATTTTAAGCTGCAAAACAATATTTCTTGTAATGTAGAACTGTTACAGTCAATTTGCTTACATAGTTACCCAATTTAAAGCTTGCCCTATCCATTTAAGAATGTCATAATTTTAAACAGATACATGCAGCTGTGGTCACACTCAACTACAAACACCATGAAGCAGCTGTGGAATATTTACTCTAGAATGTAATTCAGCACAAACTTATATTTACATAGCATAACACTATCTCCATGGCTTTTTTCCTACACATTTTCTGATTTTCAGGACAACTACTAGCTGAGCTATCCTTGCTCTTCTCTTTGTCCTTGAACACCTTCCATTTTCCCAGTTGCACTTTAAGACCTCTGAATTGCTGCCAATTTATGAAACAGCAAAATGATAAGCACTTGCTGGTTTTGATTAAATTCCTCACTAGCAAGAGGAGCACAAAAATGGCAATCACATTGAAGTATGCCATGTTTGAAAACACAAATCACTGCAAGGCAATACCTCTCCCTAAACAACTAAAGGAAGAGTTTAGTTCTAATAGTCAACACCTTCAATAAAGAAACAGCAGCAACGCACCAGGACACAGAGATGGAGCTTTGTTCACAAACTCTTATTCCAGTAGCTGCTTTGTATACTGAAAAACTTACCCTTCCCAACCGATGCCAATACCCATCATCATGCTCAGCTGGCAGAGCTGCTTATACAAGCACCACCTAACATACACTGGCCATCCTCAGCTCTATTAACATGAGCTATGCTAGTCAACATCAGGATTCACACTGATAAGCCTAACTAAAGGAAGGGCATTCTAACTGCAACTAAAACTCAGCATATTGACTATGACATACTGACTTTCTGCTAAAAGAGGAATATTGCACTGAAACACCCTTGGAAGTAAATTAAATTATGTTTGTAATTTACAAATCTACTGCCTCGTGTTCCCATTCTCTGGCAGACCAGACTCCCTGGTAAACTCTACATCTTGCATATAGGCATGAAAGTAAGATCTTCCTCTCCCAAAGATGACAGACTATAATACAATACATCCTGTGTGGACTGATGCACCTACAATAAAAGAACTGATCAGAGGGACTTTCAGATTGCAACTCTTCCACAGGATGCAAGCAATTATGTCAAAATAAGAAGTTTTAGTTTTCAGTGAAAGCAGACACACACACACATATATATA
>NW_009938718.1:0-9932 GCF_000696875.1 Nestor notabilis
GGACATTGACATGCTTGTGAGGTGGGCCGATACCAGCCATATGAAGTTTAACCAAGTCAAGTGCAAGGTCCTGCAAATGGGTCAGGGCAATCCCAGGCACAGCTACAGGTTGGGTGGAGAAGAGATTCAGAGCAGCCCTGCGGAGGACTTGGGGGTGTTGGTTGATGAGAAGCTTGACATGAGCCGGTTTCAGTGTGCGCTTGTAGGCCAGAAAGCCAACCGTATCCTGGGCTGCATCAAAAGAAGCATGACCAGCGGGTCAAAGGAGGTGATCCTGCCCCTCTATTCTGCTCTCGTGAGACCTCACTTGGAGTATTGTGTCCGGTTCTGGTGCCCTCAACATAAAAAGGACGTGGAGCTGTTGGAGCAAGTCCAGAGGAGGGCCACAAGGATGATAAGAGGGCTGGCGCAGCTCCCGTATGCAGACAGGCTGAGAAAGTTGGGGCTGTTCAGCCTGGAGAAGAGAAGACTGTGTGGAGACCTCATAGTGGCCTTCCAATATCTGAGGGGGGCCTATAAGGATGTCGGGGAGGAACTCTTTGTTAGGGACTGTAGTGGTAGGACAAGAGGTGATGGCTTTAAACTTCAGCTGGGGAAGTTTAGATTAGATATGAGGAAGATACAAGGAAGAAGTTCTTCATAGTGAGGGTGGTGAGTCACTGGAATGGGTTGCCCAAGGAAGTTGTGAATGCTCCATCCCTGGCAGTGTTCAAGGCCAGGCTGGACAGAGCCTAGGGTGACATGGTTTAATGTAAGATGTCCCTGCCCATGGCAGGGTGGTTGGAACTAGATGATCTTAAGGTCCTTCTGTACCCAAACCATTCTATGATTCTATGATTGTATGAATTGGTCAGATTCACTCACAGAGTGGCTTATAGTTTCTCTAACCCAGTGGCAACTAGAGGAGCACTTGCTTAAATTTAAAATAGCGACTTTGATTAGTCTAAATGCAGAGGACTGGCATTTCTAAAGCACTAGCAGGGAGGTGCCAGAAAAGACAAGACATGCTCAGCAGCCTAGGCAAGGGTGTATGCATGGTGGGTTTCCATCACAGGGCCATGGAGCATTGCACCATGGCATGACTTCAAACCACAGCCATCTCAGATCCAGTCTTCAAGTCTGTTTCTGTAGCCAGCATATATGAGTAAACCAATTCAGAGTGTAAACTTTCTGAAAGATATAATGTTGCTAGTTGCTCTCTTTTGATTGTAAGGGGACCTTAAAAGGAGCCTAGGTGCATAGCTTGGACTATATTCATAACCTTTTGGCTTCTAGCACCGTATTTATGAAGAATCTTATCTATTGTATTTTCTGTTTGCTAGGTTTTTAGCCACTGTTAAGTAATGCTGTTATTAAGTTTTATAGTCATAAGGTTTCTAATGATAGGAGACTAAACAAATACATGTTTAAATCTTACTGAAACGTATTAAATATGTGAGTATATGTGGGTTAAATATATGGGTATATGTGTTGGAGTCTAAGCCCAACAATATGAAGATATAAAGACAGTAAGATTGCCAGCTTGGTGAATGTACACTATATCCACATAAACAGTGCTACAGAATTCAGCAAGATTATGTCTGCCTAAAACCATTTATACATATCAAAGTATTTTAAGGAATACTGTCAGTATTTCTATGAAAATAGAGTTAAGTGAAATTTTAAATATGCCAAAACAATTCCACTCACTTCAGTATAATGATATTTGTTCAAGTAAATGTCTAATGGTCTTCAAGATATTCCATATTTGCCTCATCTTTTAACATACAAATTCATTTTGGTAATGGTAGAAAATACATTCCTCTCACACAGACTCTTCCTATGCCACCTAGTGGGGGGACTGAGCCTGTGACTGCTGCAGTCCAGCCTTGTCAGTCAGGTTCTGAAATCAATATTAATATTAACTCTAAAGACATTAAATATAATATTTATGGAGAAATAGCTCATGCAACTATTTATTTTTCAGTATATTAGCTTTGCAGGAATTTTGAAAAACATTTGTTTGTGCTATAACTGTATAATTGATTTATCTTATTAAATAGAGACAACAAAGGGGATGAACACACGGAAAAGCTAAATTCCAGTTTTGAGTAATTCATATTCTTTAAAAAATGACGCTGAAGTAATGTTAATGCAGAATTTCATTTTTAATCATCAGTTTTATAAGACTATGCAGCGATAAAAACCAGTAAATTGTACTATTTACAGTAATAGGTGAATTATACACTTGCAGTGCCATTTGAGTTTTTCCTAATACTAGGCTTCTGAAATAAAGAAAAGACTAAAATAATTTGGTGGCTGGTAAATGTGCATCAGGTGAATAGGCTGGTCTTATGGCTTCAACCCAGTAAAAGCATCTAAATACATACTAAATTGAAGTACACAGGTTGTCCTGTGAATTTCAATGATAGTGTAGCAGAGTTCAGAGCTAAGTACTTGGATACAGGCAAATGTTGATTTGGGAGTTGGGAAAATTCAGAAAGAATGGCTCATAAAGTGAAAGAACAGTTACATTTTATTTTCCTTGTCATGACCAAATTAATCTCAGAGGTGTGGATGTGAGTTTTAAGTACTTGCTTTGTAGTATAAAACTCAACAGTTAAGCATAATAGCTGAAGGCACAAGCCTTTCTCTCTCTTTCTCCAGTCACAGGAAAGTAAAAATGAAAAGCAGACAGTTGACGTACTGTGACAGCAGCCTAAAAAGGCACATACCTCTTCACCCTATTGTCTGTAAGCAGCCTCCATGAGTGTCAGTCACTCCAAAACAATAGGAAACAAAATTAGGAGGGGAATAAAATAATAAGACAATGAAAGAATGAAAGTGAAAGAACTAAAAAATTGTCATTATTCGTTAAGCTTTACTTTGTTCTTCAATATTTTATCACTGTCAGAGATTCCAACAGTTGTTAGCTTGGCTAATAGAGGTTTCATTGGAGTTTTCTGCTATATATGTTAGAAAATTTGAACATGTTGAAAATGCTTTTCTACTCCAACTTCAAAGCCAAGCAATATATAGATATTTTTCCTAGGAAAAGATCTGGATTGTATTAGCCTATTCTAAAGGCTGTATTTCTCCTTCTGTTTGTATTTCAGGTTGGTTAGTGGATGTTACTGGTGAATATCAGTACATGTATTTTGTCTGCGGAGTGATTGTGATTGTGGCCAGTATCTGGTTATTCATTGGCAATACCATTAACTACAGGCTTTTGGCAAAAGAAAAGAAGTTAGAAGATGAGAAGCAGAAAGCACAGAAGAACGCTGACTCAAAGGAAGCAGAACCATTAACAAACAATGAGAGCGATGATGCTGCCAGGAGAGCTGATAAAGCTCTTGAGGATCCTTCAGAGAGAGAAACCAATATTTAATCTGCAATGTAGCTCAGAAGGCAACATTTATGACTTCCATTACAAATATGTCTTCAAGACACAGGCCAGGTTTTGTAGTAATAATGATCAGTCACAATATTGGGTGGGAAGAGATTTTTGCCCCATTGGCAACACTCTAAGTTAAATTACTAGCTACAGTTTATTTATTTCACTGCTACAAAATTGAGATTACAGAGGTAGTGACTCCATCCAAATAAGTCCATGACACTATGACTCTGGACAATCAAGAGTCGGGTAAACCAGACTATATAGCCTTCCAATAACAAATGGTTTTGTTTCAAAAGTATATCTAATGCAAAAGTATCTCCTACGCTTGTTTGTGAAGATACTTTGTGTTCATCTTTTGAGAATTGTTAAAGTCTATTGAAATAATATACCCAAACTGTACCTACGAGTACTGTTAAAAAGAATACAAGCTCAAAGATCTGTTTCAAAAGAGACAGAATACCCAAGTGAAGCACACCGAAACTTTTTTGTATGCCCACTAGATCAAAAGATACATTATATCTGTATAAACAATTATAACATGGATGCAGAAGTTAAGTCTAGAAGACAAACAATCTCTAAAATACAATACAGCTGAATGACAATATATTCTAGAAGTTGTTTCCTCCTGTAATAGCTGACTACATTGTACTTCAACATATACATTTGAACACAAAGTACATTCAGACCTCAGTAGTTCAAACTAAGCTAAAATTTGCCTGTATATAGAAGAATTTAAACCCAAGATTTACATTGCTAGCAAAAGTACCAATTAGTTTGTTTGATTATGTATTCCCGTATGGCTGAAGGATCTGGATTAGATTGTGAAGTGTTCTTCCCAAAGGGACTAGATTCAGAACCTATTGATGTTAAAAGGATACTTACTTTTGGCTTTTGTGGCCTGAATCAGCTACATGGCAACGACTTCAAAGTAGATGCTTGGGTTTACTGGCAACTCATTAGTTGCTTGCTAGTCTACTGAGAAATGATTAAAGGTCCAACTTCAAGTCTTTGCAGACAGGTAGCTTCATACGACTTGTCACCTCCCTTTCCCATGTATTTAGTAAAAAGCTACTTCTTTGTAATACCAGTTAGACAAAAATGCTGCAAGGGACATGATGGAAGTTTTGAATTGATGTATTATTCTTGTGCAGGATATTTGGTCTTGTGTCCAAAATTACTCAGATCAATTAAAATTTACACAATTCTTCCTCTTCTTCAGGCGAAAAAAAAGTATAAGTCTACAATTTTACTTTACAGAAATCATTTAGCATTGCACTTGAAAGCTAAAAGTGCAAGCTTTTGGAGGTATTAAGTGAAAATATTTCTGTTCTATTTGTAGGTGAGGAAAGGTGTTATTTGTTTTGGAGAGATGCATTTAAATGCCTCAGACGTTGTGAAAATTAAGGGTCTGATTCATAAAACATTTATGCACTGTTTATGCGAGATACACATGCACTCAATTCTCAGAAAATAATGTCATTCATTTTATCCTTCTTTTCAATCTCAAAATGTTGCAAATATATTTTACTGACAGTTAGCAGTGTTAAGCACACTTTGAAGCACGACTAACAAAAGAAAAAATTACTAGTAAAATCTAGCAGATATGGGAGTGCTTTTAAGAAAGCCATTTTTTAATAGTAGTGTTGAATATTATTATTTTCATACTTCTAAAAATTTTAGTAATGCTTGCTTCTCTTTTGCTGGGTTATCATCTTATATACTGTGAAGTTCCACAGTAATGCTGAACTTTTTCATTATCTCAGCAATGTTTTGGGGGAGAAGCATCATGAATCTACTCACAGCATGGTACAGAAATTAATACCTACTTTTTGCCTATTTATATGCAGGAAAAACAAGCATCATTTACAAGGCCTGTAATTTTATAGGCTCATCAGGAAGAAACTGTGTGCATTTCAGAGTTTTGGAAGAAAATATGGGTTACATGCTCAGATTTGAACAGCAAACTGTGTAAAGAAGAATGACTTAGTCCCGGTAGAATTACAGTTCCTTTCCCAGCCCCCAGCCTCACAGAACAAATAAATACATTGAACTTCCTTGGGAACAATAGCTCTGCCAGCACCCCATGTGGTAAAAGCATTGCTCTGGTTTTGGCTATGCAGACGTACAGGGGGAATTCCAGGATCTGTGAAGGTCCTACAGGCCCAGAGTCAGAAAGTGATAAGGAGTTTCACAGACACTAAGCTTTCATATAGTGAGGAATATAAGTTATAAATACTGGATTCTGAAAGATGAACTGGAATTTTAGCTAAAGAGTAGTCATCAGGAACATCACTCTGCTCTTGACAGCAAGTGGTAGAAAGGCAGAGATTATCTGAAAAGAGATGAATATAGAGGCTGAACCAAAATGTCTGAGGCAAAATTCTAGGTGCTTATTATCTCTTTGCAAAAAACAGCATGATTAAGAATAGAGGGTAGAAGACAGCAGGTGTCAGCTGTTGACTTAAATCTGTTAAAAGTTGCTGTTAGGTAAATAAAAGACCCAGAAAAAAGACCATAAAAAAGTCTCTCAGGAATCATGCAGGCAATCTACTTGTTCTATTCAGGATTGCAGAATATGATGCAATATAGCACAGGAAATAAGGGAAAAACAAGGTTCCTCAAGCCATAGACACATCTGACCACCAGTAACAAAAAGTATGCTACTATCTCAGAGGAAATTCTAGATTTTATAAATACAACCCTCTGCAGAGATACCACTCTTTTGTCTCTGGTCAAGTATGTTAAAATTAATAGGAATGAGAGAGCTACTTTACCACTACTCACCGTTGTGAAATTTTTAAGCCTGTAAAGTAAAATGGTGTAGCAGGCAAATGGAGCAATATAAAGTAGGAACTGGGTCAAGTGGAACATTTCCTTACACTTCTTCCATTATGTTTCCTCTTGATACTAACAACAAAATAAAAAACATCTGAATAGTCTTGGTATTAGTGAATATTAAAGAAGTTAAAATTCAGAGATGGCTGAAGAAAATTGGAACCATATCTATGCAAAAACTGACAGGAATTAAAAAAATGTCTTCCAAATAACAGGCCCTAACAGGGCAATTGCCTTGTATGGGTAGCTCTTATTTCTAAAAATAGTAATAAATTGCCTTGAATCAACTCTATACTGAGCAGCAAAGTAGCAAAACAAGTATAGCTTGCCTTCAAACCCCTGAATATCACCCTTAATTGCACTGAGCTGTAATTTGTACTGCAAATCATTTAATCATTACACTTCTGCTTTCAGGATAATACATATGTATAGACCATTTCTGTAAAACCTCCTGGTTTCTTTTGATTACCTCACCCCCAGTCTGGACCACTGCAGGACTGAGAGTTGCTTTTGCCCTACAATCACAGAATCATAGAATGGTTTGGGTTGGAAGGAACCTTACAGATAATTTAGTTCCAAACACCGCTGCCTTGGGCAGGGACACCTTCCGCTAGACCAGGTTGCTCAAAGTCCCATCCAGCCTGGCCTTGAACACTTCCAGAGGTGGGGCTGCCACAACTTCTTGAGGCAACCTATGTTAGTGTCTCACCACCTTCATAGTGAAGAAATTTTTCCTAATGTTTAATCTAAACCTCCCCTCTGTCAGTTTAAAGCCATCCCTCTTGTCCTGTCACTACACACTCTTGTAAAAGTTCCTCTCCAGATTTATTGTAGGCCCCCTTTAGGCACTTGAAGCTGCTCTAAGGTCTCCCCTGAGCCTCTGTAGTCTCTGTCACCTAGTGCAAGCAAACCCTTAATTGGTCTTAATCTCATTTATACTTGTATACTTCATCTTTTACATTTCTCTGCCACAATATCACAAAGCCTAATTATCATCTTGTCCTTATTCGATCAATCAAGAAAAATGCCAAAATTTTAAAATTAGTAGAAAAGGAGAGAACATCAATACTATTTTCCTACCTAATATCAAGGTTAAATTTTAAATAGTTTCAGAATACACATCCAGATACATTTATCCCTTTGGGTTTTTTTGACATTGTATTCTCTAGTAGTTGGTGGGGTTTTCTGTCTTGCCCTTTCCAGCTCCAGAGAAAGACTTCTAACTAATAATTCTCAGTACTTTTTCAAGAACATATCAAAATCTCACCCCCCACTCTCTCTCTCTCTCTTTATTGAACTGTGGCTGTAACTGTTGCTGGTTCTGCATAGGAAAAGGGCTAATGGGTTCAAACTTAAACAGGAAAAGTTCAGGTTGGACATAAGGAAGAAATTCCTTACTGGAACTGGTGGTGAGGCACTGGCTCAGGTTGCCCAGAGAAGTGATAAATGCTCCATCCCTGGCAGTGTTCAAGGTCAGGTTGGACAGAGCCTTGGGGGTGAGGCATCCCTGCCCATGGCAGGGGGGTTGGAACTAGATGATGTTAAGGTCATTTCCAACCCTAACCGTTCTATGATGCTATGATTCTGTGGCTTCCATTAAATTCACAAAAGCATCTTTTGATATGAAATCCTGTAGCATAAGTAGTCGGACTACAATCCTTTTATTTCAGGAGTGTGATTTGTGAACTGCTTTGACAGAGTAGATTTTTTGTTTAAAATGATGCTGTCCGTATGAGAGGAAGATCAACTTTACTTACTGCTGAAGTAAACGGCAGAAATTTCACTAACGTGATTCAAAATTCACATGAATTTTAATGGTCTTTTTACATATCACCATCCGGTGTGCTTAACAAACATTTGGCCATGTGTACATAATCGTTCCTTCCAGATAACTCGTATTCCTCTTGAAGGCTTGCCACTCCCACCCCACACCCCATTCTCCATTTTGATGCAACACAAAGATTTTGGACCTGAAATGTAATGACTTTTCTTAAATTTTGGTTTGGTTTTGTTTGTTGGGTTTTTTTTTTGTTGTTGTTGTTATTCTCTTTCCTCAAATGCCTAAGCAACAATTTTTCAGTTGCTACTTTCAGGTCTTAATGGTTGTGAATATTAGTGCAGAGGTATTATTCAAATATATAAGCTACAGATAGCACAGTCAGATTTCGGGCAACCATCAGGGTTTCACTAAACAAAGCCAGTGACCACTTTTATAGATGAACATGCTGCAACTGTTGACAATTTTGCTTATAACAAAACTGAATCAAAGAAATTTTTGTTAGTTTCTCTATAGGAGACTATTTTTATATTCACAGAGAGGAATATAAAGGGAATTTTTAAATAACTATTTTCAGAGGTCACATATCAATTTTAACAAGGCTCTCTGTATTTTTTTTGGGGGGTGGGTGCTTTTCTGATATTTGCGCATTTATATATTGAAAGTGTTTGCACATATAGACCTTTTTGATCACATTTTGCAAAAGCATTGCTATGTAATTTCAACATAATTTGCATGTTGTTATTTTGCAGTTCAGATTTTTCTTGTCATCTACCTCTCAATTGAAGTTAGACTTGCACAACCCTGGAAGAATACAGTTAACATAATGGTAAAACCTTTACAGACTATTAGAAACTCTTGCAAACCTTTGAAGCCACTTCCAGTTCTATTTTTAAGGCAGTGCATATTTATTACCAAATTTTTTCTATCAATTGACTTAGCTTTATTAAGTCTATAGACTTAACCCATAGCGATCTAGTTTTTTACATCATTGATCTGGTATAAAAACTCAGTGTGCCAAAGTCTATCATAAGATGCTGGCCCTCCTCTTTTTGTTTTTTTTTTTTGGTTTGGTTTGGTTTGTTTATTTGTTTGTGGTTTAAATTTTTTTGTTGTTGTTGGGTTTATTTTTGGTTTTGTCTTCCCATTTCTGAGTTAGTGGAATTAAATGGAAACTTCAAATAGTTAATAGATCCAAACAGTTTTTGAAAGTATTGCAGAACACCTTGCATTTTGCATCCCTGAAAAAAGATTTCTTTAGTTTTGAAATAATACAAACATGTAGCTTGCTTTGAGGCAGTTGAGGGAGATGGCCACAAAATGTTAGACTGGGGCCAAAGAACAATGATTGTTGTTCTTATGTTCTTTACAAAACCAGAGATGATTGTTTCTTTCGAAATATTCTTCTTTTTAGTCTGCAAACTATTCTTGCGTTCTAGGACCTAGGACAAAGTCCACTGAAGCCAGCATAAAAAAACCCTATCAAAGAGATTTATCTGACATTGGAGGTAATGTGACTTCAGTGGGGGCTTCAGCCTTATTTTCCCCCTATCAAATCTCAGGAGTAACATATACAAAAAAAACAGCAAATGCAGGATTTGTTGCAACTGTCAAATTTAGCTCTGCCTGCATAATGAATCAGTCCCTAATTTAACGCACAATATGTATTGTTTTAATAGTCTATGTAAATAATAAAAAGAACTCCAAGCCACCATAAACTCTGAATGTAGATTATAAAATATAGAGGATATATTTAAGTAAATATCAGAACAAATCTGATTAATCCCAAAGGAAATCATCTATTTCCTTTCAAGCCTTTCTTCAGCAGTTTATAATCTTCATTTTTCTTATTTCCAGAGAAAATGGTTTATGTCTTTTAGGAATGTATATATATAGATTATATATATAAGGGAATATATATGCATATGTGTGTGTGTATATATA
>NW_009938719.1:0-2319 GCF_000696875.1 Nestor notabilis
CAATAAATCACAGTCCCATTTATTCTCAGTTGCCCCCAGAAATGTTCTGAGTACCTTTTGGGGGTGCCAATTACTCCCAGTTATGCCCAGAGGCTCTCGAGGGGCTCCCGGTTGCTCCCACTTGACCCCCACAGGTTCTGGGTTGCCCTCAGGGGTTCCCAGTATCTCCCAGGGGATCTCTCGTTGTCTCCACAAGGCTCTGGGATGTTCCCAGTTCCTTTTAAGGGGCTCCCAGTCATCCCCACAGGCTCCCTAGCGGCCCCCGCCCCCCCAAAGCACCCATGATGACCATGGGGACAATGTGACCACGGGATATGGAGTGGCACATGGAGATCATGGGGACATGGTGGGATGCGTGAGAACAATGGGGACACGGAGGGGCAGATGGGGAGCATGGGGACACAGGCAGCACAATGACCATGGGGACATGGGGACCACAGGGGTCCCAGCACCTGCGTGCTGGCAGACCCCCAGCAAACCGGCTGTAACTTTGACCATTGGACCCCTGGGAGCTGCAACTGCTGGAACCGCTCGCATCAAATCCTGGCTTGAAGCAGCGTTTGGCTTCAGCGTGTTCATTTTCCACCCCTTTCCCTGGTTCCTCCCTCAGGAGCAGCCCCTCTCCTTGCTCCTGATGCCACCAGCACTGCCAGCGCCTCCGGGCAAGAGCTGCGTCAGCTCTTCTCCACCCGGAGCGGGCTGGAGAACCTCGGCTCTTCCCATGGCTTGGACACAGGGGAAGGACAAGCAGCAGGGAAAGGGACCCGCAATCCTTCGCTGCTTATGCCTGCACCCGAGCGCTGCGGGATGGAAAACCAAGAGGACGGAGATGGTGTGAGGACGATTCCTGTTCAGGGCTCGGGCAAGAGCTGCGTCAGCTCTTCTCCACCCGGAGCGGGCTGGAGAACCTCGGCTCTTCCCATGGCTTGGACACAGGGGAAGGACAAGCAGCAGGGAAAGGGACCCGCAATCCTTCGCTGCTTATGCCTGCACCCGAGCGCTGCGGGATGGAAAACCAAGAGGACGGAGATGGTGTGAGGACGATTCCTGTTCAGGGCTCTCGCTAAATCCCATCGTGCTCAGAGGAACTTTACTCGCTGCAGCAGCGCTTGTGAGCCCCGTTCATGAAGAACCGATTGGGAAGTGACTTGAGAGAGCGTCTGACCATCAGCATTCACCATGTGCAGGTGTGTGAGGCCACGGAACCCCTCTGAACCTCCATAGAACCGCACGGAATCTCCATAGAATCCCACTGAACCTCTATAGAATCCCACAGAACCCCCATAGAACCCCCCCGAACCTCCACAGAACCCATGGAACCCTCATAGAATCCCACTGAACCTCGATAGAACCACACCAAACCTCCATAGAACCCATTGAATCCCTAGAGAATCCCACTGAATCTCCACAGAACCCATGGAACGCCCATAGAATCCCACTGAATCCCCACTGAACCCCCATAAAACCCCATGGAACCCCCATAGAACCCCACCGAACCTCCACAGAACCCATGGAACCCTCATAGAATCCCACTGAACCTCGATAGAACCACACCAAACCTCCATAGAATCCCTAGAGAATCCCACTGAATCTCCACAGAACCCATGGAACGCCCATAGAATCCCACTGAATCCCCACTGAACCCCCATAAAACCCCATGGAACCCCCATAGAACCCCACCGAACCTCCACAGAACCCATGGAACCCTCATAGAATCCCACTGAACCCCCATAAAACCCCATGGAACCCCCATAGAACCCCACCGAACCTCCACAGAACCCATGGAACGCCCATAGAATCCCACTGAACCCCCATAAAACCCCACGGAACCCCCACAGAACCCCACTGAACCCCCATAAAACCCCACATAACCTCCATAGAACCACACTGAACCTCCATAGAACCCCACAGAACCACCATAGAATCCTACCTAACCTCCATAGAACCCCATGGAACCTTCATAGAACCCAAGAAACCCCTCGTGGAACCACTATGGAACCCCCATGGCATCTCATGGAACGTCCATGGAACCTCACGGAACCTCCATGGAACCCCAACCCCCATGGAACCCCATGCAACCCTTGGTACCCCTATGGAACCCGACAGAACCCCTATGGAACCCCCATGGAACCCAACGGAACCCGTCACCGGGACAACGGGAGAGTATAACTGCCCCACAGAGAACAAGCTGCCAGTGCAGGAGACAACAGCAGCTTCTCTGGCGTCTCCTGCAGGAAAGTGGAAAGAGGTGGGTGCCGATCCCGTCCTTTGCGTGTTTTAGGAATGATCAAGGTTTAGGAATGACCAAGAACACCTCAA
>NW_009938720.1:0-59928 GCF_000696875.1 Nestor notabilis
GGCTGTTGTGCTGTGTGTGGGGCGGCCGTGGGCGCGTACAGGTGTGCGGTGGGGTGGGGTGTGCCTGCCTCCCTCTCTGCCTGCCTCCGTGATGTGGCACAAGCGAGCCCTCCGTGACTGTGGGTGCCCGGGGTGCAGGGCAGGGGGGTAGAGCCTTGCTGTGGGGGCACGTCGGTCTAGTGAGGTTCGCGGTGTCGCTCTGTGGTGGTGAGGGTTTGTGGTGATTTTTGGTTTAATTCACGCTGTTGCCTGCACGCCCGCTGGCTCAAAGTATAACCTGGTCGCTGCAAACTCCTTTCTGCCGGTGAAGTTCAGTAAAGGTGCCGGGGTGGATGTTACCAGGCGTTATGTTGTGCACTCACAGCGAAATCCCGAGTATAATGTTCACTCTGCTTGTTTGTTACAGATGTGTCTCCATACTGATGTGGTGTGGACTAAACATGTTACGGCTTTTGTAACTTCGTATATATAGTTCACTGATTCTGGTATCTGCTTAGCCCGGTTTATGTGTTCCTAATTCGCTAGGTAACATAATTTAGTAGTTTAGGTATCATGATTTTGACTTTGTGTGTGTTTGCATGCCCACGCTTGTGTGGTGACCAGGGTTTGATGTTCCTTCCTTGTTCTTAATCATAAGTTTCTGCTACTAAAACAAGGCTAGTTGTAAACCACCGGCAGCTGTTCGTGCGCCTCCTGCTTTCAAACGAGTATGTCGCTTCCCCGTTCCGAGGAGAAATAAGTGTTTTGCACGGGGTTTTGAGAAACAGAAGTGAGCAAACCTCTCCCAAGTCATCATTGCAGTTCTGTTTGTTAAGACCAATTCTTACAGGCTTTTAATAGTTGTTTTCTAAACGTCTGTTGGGTTATGTGTGTTTTAATGTATATGGGGAGCCTGGTTGTCTAGAATGATTGGCATTATTCTGTCTCTGCTGCTTGATTGTGTAAATACTGGTATGATTTTGTAGCAAGTAATCTGGTGTTTGAAAACACAGTGGGTTTTTTGGTAGAGTTTTTGCAATCTGTTAAATTGTGCTTAGAATAAGGATTTATTGTTTCTGTATCATGCACATATTGTGAGGAAAGGAAATAATGAGAATAAAGAAAACTCCAAATATGCAGACTTTTCCATTTACAAATACATTTGGGAAAACAGTGACCAGTAGGTTTTCATGTTTGATTTGTGAAAGAAACCCTCATCCCTGGTGTTTCTTTTGTTACCCATGTTTATACCTGTTCTAACGGATTTTGAAGAGGCAGGATTTTTTTTTTTTTTCCTGTTTTTTTTTTAAGAGAAAAGTATCTTAATTTTTGTGGAATAGGTGCACGCTAGGGTTAGCTGCTTAACAGGGTTTTTTTACACTTGAGTGTGCACATTACTGTTGGTATACTTGCACATTATAAAAAGCAAACTGTAAACTGGACAGTTCATATCAACAACGAATCAAATTCATTGTTTGAAGAAATAATTTGGTGGGTGATTGTGGGAAATGGATTGTTGTTCTGAACTCCACAGCCACCTAAACCCATGGAAGTTCTGCAGCTGACTTGAAGGGAATCAGCATTTCACAATAATATGAATCAAAAAGTGATAAGAAAACAGCTACGAATTTCCTTTAGCTGTATATGATTAGAGAGAGGTGGGGTTTTTTTTTTCAGTAATGAGCTAGGATATATGAGACTCTAGATTTTTATCAGTGACCTGGTTTGAGCCTGAAAGTGACTGGGAAAGCTGGGTAGTCTTTCAAGGGCTTGTGTACTATCTTTTCACTAGCTGGTTACAGTCATCTTTTTAATACACTAATAGGCTTGGCCAAATACTTGGTGTTTGAAATCTATTAAGTAAATGTGTTATTTAATTGGTAGGTTGTGATTCTTGACTACTCTTCTGAGTGGTGTAAATAAGTAAAAAATAGATGCAGAAAGTAATCAGTTGCCCATGTTAATGTTTGATTTAAATGTCTGTAATTCAGGATATTGTAATTTTCCTTTCATCGTTTTGTGATATTAAAAACAAATGCAATGTTCTTAAATTAACCTGTAAGAGTTTATTCTCTGTATAGTGTTGTTGATAAGATGGCTTCATTACTGCATTCTCTGTATCTTGCTCCTCCATTACCCATGCTTAGGAAATGGGGGTGGGAGGAACCCAAAATGTTTTAGACAGTACATTCCCACTGTTTTCAGAACTCCAATGAAAATCGTTGCCCCTGCTTTCAATGAGAGATACTGTGGGCTGTGATATGGATGCCACTTGCTGTAACAAGTCTGAAGATGCTTTTCATGGCCTATTTTACAGCTGTAAAGTCAATTAATAAAAAGAATATTTAACACAACTCTCATCCCTGTTTAGAAGATATGGTTCTTTGTTTTATAGGTGCTCAGATCTGCAGGACCTATAAACTGATGCATATCACAGCACCTGTAACTTCCTTCCTCATACAGTCCTGCATGTATGTAGGATATAGGTATAGTTTTCCCATTCTCTGATGAAAATCTGCATTAAGAATTTATTAAAGTAATTTTAGGAAAAAACCCTCCATATTAAAATAAAGCAATTTACATGACATGTAATTTAAACTATTTCACTCACTAGCTATTGTCTAAGCTGAATATATAGATAGATAACTCTGTAATTGCTTAGGTAATCAGAGACATGCCTTAAAAAACCCCACATGTCAATTTGACAAAACTTAAGGAGTCCAACTTGGCATGTCGAGCGTACCTCAGTTTAGGAAATATAAGTTGCTTCTGTGCCTAGGTTTCTGTGCATGTATATATGTATCTCCTTCTTTTGTATGCCTGTGTGCTCCCAAGGACTTTAAACTGAGACCCTGAAATCAAGTAAGTACTCAGAGGCTGTGTGCACATCAGTGTTTTGGTGCAGAGCAATATCACTGGTTTGAACTGAATACCGTCCTCCCCACTTCCTGCTTATGGGTTTGGTTTGAACAGCAGTTTTGGTGTAAATGAACTGAACTCCTGTCAGAAGAAACTAAACGAGAATCTTCTTGTAGCAAGGTTAGGGCCACTCCAGGCGCATACCAAACATACTCCAAACATAAGGGTCTGAACCAGTGGTTTGTTCTCAGACAGCTTTAAAACACATGGATTGTAAGGATTTTTGGCCCAGTGAACCAGACTAAATGTGGTTTAGTGTAAGCTCCCTGAACTACTTACAAATTAGAAACAGGGGCTTCTGAACCAGCTTCTTCTCCCTACTGACCTGTTGCTGTTATGCTATTGTATTTACTACTGTAGACATAGCTCGTTAGCTTGTGTGAGTAGATTGTGATTTTAATAACTCATCTAGTGAGACTAAAGAACCCTTATGTGCCGCTTTAACTAGAGTCACTTCTAACATAGTTTTGACTTCTTTAAACTTGTCAAAGCTTGAATTTCTAGCTAAAGCTTTTTGTGCACGCCAGGAATATACATTTAGGAAATACACATTTTAATAGTCTGTGGCAACTGTGGTCTTAAAAATTTCAATTCAAAGCAGCTTCTTTCTTCTACTTTCCTTCTGCCAGAAAGTGTTTCAAAATAGGAAGCTGGATTGAAAGTGCCTTCTTATTCTTAGAAAGGTTGTGCCAGTGTTACCACATTGTTAACTTAAGCAGCTGCAGAGCTGTGACATTTCTCCAAGTCTGGTGTGTACATTTATTCACAGACTATGAAGAGTGTCACCTGTAAGTTTTTTATAAATGCACTTATTCATGGACATTTTATTTCAAGCATATTTTACTGTAAGATCCTGATAGATGGATTTAGATGTTCTTTTTATAAACTGGCTAAATGGGGCTGACTGACAGCCTTTTTATTAAATTGATTAATACCTACATGACTTGTATTTTTCTGCTGATTTTTGGAGTGCTTATGCGTATCTTTTATGATTTCATTTTGATGATTCTAAAAAGTCTAAAATAGTATTTTAGGAGAGCCTATGAGGAGTAAACTAACCAGAAAAGCTAACCTTTCATAGGGAGGTGAGCGGGTCATGAGGTTGTACAGCGTAATTTAGGCAATAATTTTAAAGACTGTCTTGCGCTTAAACTGGTTGCATGTGACACAAACAGGTGCTGTCTGTGGCTGTTATATTTTAAGAATTGCATGATAGTTCAATAGCTACCTTAGGTGGGATTCATCGTGTTTATCTTTAAATGTCCACAGAGCAGATACCCAAGTCTAGAGCTAGTTACTGTGGTCTTTGTATAAATACTGAGCGCTCTTGGACTGTATTTCATCTAACCAACTGTAAGAATCTATTTTAGATTGAGATGAATCACCCTAGAAATGTTGTATTTCATCTAGCCAACTGTAGGAATCTATTTTGGGTAGAGATGAATCACCCTAGAAATGTGTTCTTCCCTCCAAGAGGGACTAGAATGCCTTGTTCAGATGTGGACATCTTTATTTGTTCAAATGAATCTCACCTTTTATGCCTGGTGGAGTTTGGCCATAAGCCTTTTCTAATAGATCATGTTTGTTTAGGAACTGAAAACCTTAAAGCTGTTAGTGGAGAAAACAGCTCAGGAATGGGGCATGTGTTTAGAAAATATTATTGTCAGTAATCGGAAAAACTTAAGAGTCTCCCAAACCTTGTTTCTTAATGAACTGCATGTGACTTACACAGATCCTTTGCTGAACATAGGAATACAGTTGATTTTGTATGTCTTTACTTCATATCCCACACCTGAACAGTAGTTTCATGCAGCTCATTTGCAGTTGTTCACTTCCTTGCCAATACCCTTGAGGAGTCTGGGCTTGTTGTTTTTTTCTTCTGGTAGAAAAACATGAGGGAGGCTGTATTCAGTAGGGTATGCTCTTGTATGTTGATGAGAACTGTACATGTTGATAACCATTCCTTAAATACTTTGTTTGCCTCATTATGAAATACAATAAAGTCAGAGTTGAAATACTAGTTTTTTGTTTCTGATACACTTACTGGGGATGAGCTATTTTTCATATAGTGCATTTGTAATGTTTGGTTGGTCTTTGCTTTCTGTCAGAGATCTGTCCTGATGTGCATATTATGCTTTTAAAATTTTCATTTTTAATATGGATAAGCATATATGCTTCATGCTGAGAACCAAACATCATAAATAGACATAGGTATTTGAGGAACTATTCACTTACCATTACAATTCAGTTCTTGTTACAATTCAAATATTACAATTCAGTGCTAGGGCATTAGCAGAACTTTGAAATGAACAGTAATAATATTTTTTTTAAGTGTAATTTCTCAGTTGGAATTTTATTTGTCTTGCAAACCACACTAGTGTAACTAATAGCCTTTGCAGTGGTAAAACAAAATATCTCTAGTTAAGTTAAACTATTTCTGGTAGTTTAAAAATTGACTGATTTTGGTTTTCCAGGAAAATAAACCTGTAATAAAGAATGGTCTTCCTGGATATTATTTTTCATGAAGCAAGTTTGCTATGAAATTTGAAAACATTCAGTTTTGCTTCATATGTTCTTAGGGATGTTTGGTTTTGATGTTAATGGTATGAAAATGTTGACAGAAATTGATGCTATAAGAAAGTCAGCCAGGAGCACAAATGAAACGTAAGAATCCAGATTTTTCCCATCATAGGGGCAGACCCTGGTTATTGGGGTGCATTCAAGCTCATTCGCTTTGGGAACCCAAAGATTTTTAAATCCTTTATCCGGCTCTCCCAAAGTGGCATAACCGGAGAAGTAAAGAAATCTTTCAGCAGACTGCATGAGGTTAAGACACTCTTCAGGGAGAGAGTAAGCACCTTGGAATCACCTAGTATCATAATGATAGCTGTTATAGAGCCCCAAGAGATTATTTTAAAGAGCTCTTACTGACTTCTCAAAGCTGACTTAGCTTTATGAACTGTTTCTCTCTGCTTCTTGTTCAATGAGTAGTATGTGTTAGAAAGATTTGCTCTTGTCTGTTAAATTCCGTATAATTACTCTTCTGCTATGTTTGATAGTTCTGAAGCTTTAAATTTATTTCTCTACTTGTTCGGGGTTTATATTGAGAATCTTAAAGAATGTATATAAAGCATATATACTACCTGCTGTACATGTTGGGGATCAGTACAGATTCTTAACCTTCTATTTTGTCTTAAGATCAACCAGCTAATTACCAGCATTTAGCTAGGTGGCATTTCACATGGCGTTTAGTTTGTCCCAGTGATAGGATTCAACTTATCACGTGAACGTTTTAGTGTAAAAGTTCTTAACAGATCATCATTGCTGATAATCTAAATTTTTGTGTGTTTTAGTTAAGAGAGTTATTAGGAAATGTAGAGAAATGCAGTATTCAGAATTTGTTGCTTGGGTGTGAGGAAAAAGCCCAGTAATTATTTTGATAATATGAAGGATAAGTTGGAAAGGCTCTAAATGGTGCATTTCCTGTTGTTTCTTTAAAGGGAAGTGGTTTAGAAAGCAGGCTGGCCATCTGTGTGCAAAGGAGTATTTAGGTCAGTGGGTCTGTTCTGTCCTGCTTTGTTCCAGGACTAAAGGATCTGTTGTGCTGAAGGCATTCTTGTCTTTGATACATGCAGGTTTCTGTTTAGTAAGTACTCTTCCATGAATATTCATGAAGTATGATTATACTTCGATAACTTAATCTAGTAATTATAGGCTGCTATGACCTAAGTGAATTAAAACTACTCTTTATAAATAAAGAGTTCCTTTGGGGATTTTTTTGGTTTTTTTTTTTTTTTTTTGGTTTTTTTTGGGGGGGGGGATGGTGTAGGATGGTGTTTGTTTTATGGTTGCACGAATTTATAGTATAAATATAAAATGAGACTATTATGAAGTACTGATTAATCATAAAACTATTTCGAGCATCTGCCATTTGTGCCCTTGTAGTATTTATGATGTAATATATTTTTAATATCCCTGACTTGAATATGTTGTGTATTTAAAGTAACCAAACTTTCTTTTTGTTGCAGATGATCAAAGGCTGTTACTTAATTGTCAAGCATTTATTGATTCTTTGAGTTTCCACCTCTCTTTATGAAACTTCCTGCGTGACTTAATGAGTTAAAGAGCTTTCTAAAATAAAACAGGGGCTGACTTTATGTAGTCTGACTTGGTAGAGAGAGGATTAGTGGAAGACCAGGCAAGCTGTTCAAGTATTAGCCTATTTTCATTTAACTCTCCAGAGTCATATTCCAACAGAAAATGAGAACCTAAAAATTTTTTCCAGTGTAAGATGTGTTTACACCTAAGAGGAAAAAAACACACGCTGTGTATCACTGTTTTTGCACATACTTACCTATCATATACAGATGCTTAAAAAAAAAAAAAAAAAAGCTTACAATAAAATATCCAGATTTTCTTCCAGCTAGATTTTGGAAGCATTTATCTTGGGTTTTGCCTCCTTCTGAGAGTAGGAGATGCTCACTTCCTTAAATAACTGCTCTCAATCCCTCTTCTGTCCCTTCATGGAGTTAATTCTTTGTTGTTTCTAAATGTATCACATAGGATTCATGTCTCACTAGCACATGAAGCCTAAAGGAGTGCCTACCTTTGCTGAAACAGAGTTAATTCTGACTCTTTACCTAGACATCAGCTGGGTGATTCTTTGTGATAACTTTGTAGTGATGTAAGGAAAAAGTGTAATAGTGCTTAGGTTCCTTGAGATTCTTCTCCTTTCTCAGTAGGTCGCTAGGATTATTTTTGCTTGTGACTTCTGTTCCTCCCAGAAACAAAGCAGTTTTCGTTGAAAGGAGAATTGTGAAGGGAACTTTGAGTCAGAACTGGTCAAGCTTTCAAGACTCTTCTTACTTACTTGACTGATATTATGTGTAATTATAGATTTGTCATGGTTTAAGCCCAGCTGGTAACTTGGAACCACGCAGCCACTCGATCACTCCCCCACTTCTTCCTCCCCCTGCTCCCAGAGGGATGGGGAGGAGAATCAAAAGAATGTAACTCCCCAGGACAAGATTTTGTCAGAAACATTGTTATGGCAAACTTTCATTTTTCAGATATCCAGCTTGTTTAAAAACCACAGTTCACTCTGTAAGTTTAATTTACTTTTAGTTGCGATATTTTGATCTGCTAATGCCACATCTTGTGTTTTTGCAGCAGGATGGTTGAGGTACTGCGGGATTTAAGTGTAGTCTGCCAAGATAGCATGAGGAAGAGAATAGGTGGATTTTACATTGCATTGGTGTGTTAATTGGGTTGATGAGATCATTACAGTACTGTGGGAAGACAAGGTACTTTCTTCTGTACTTAAGTGGTAGCAGTGCAACCTTTATGTTTTTTTGTGTCAGAGGCATAGAAGCCACTCACAGACTGTTGGGGTTTTTTCCCAAATGAAAATCCATGCATACATGATGGTGCAGCTCTGACCGGACTTTGAGCTTTTTATTTTTCTTCTCATCCACAGATAATTTCTCAATAGATGGAAACTCGTGCATTGCTTCTGGAGTCCCCAGCCTCATGAATCCAGTAACTAAGCCAGCTACCACCACTTCTTTCAATGCCTCTGTGGCTGAAATTCCAAGGAAACGCAAAGGAAGTGATTCTGATAACCAGTAAGTAAATTGATTCTGCATGTGTCTCAGCATAAACTTGAGACATTCATCTGTTACTTACACAACATGTCTCATCCTTTTTCCTTTGTTTATTACCATTATTTATTACAATTTCTTCCAAACACATTCTCTGACTGTCATGAGTTATTAAAAATAGAAAGAATAATACCTGAACCTAAGGGGTATATGTAGGATTCTATAATGCAGTTTCCTGGCTTGAAGTGTCTGGGCAGAGTGTCTCTAATACTGAAATTTCAATCCCAACTATTTTTCCTTTTCCTATTTCTTTTCTTTTTTTTTTTTGTCCTTTGTTGCCTGCTAGTAAAGGCAAGTTCTCTTTGCAGCATATTGAGCATATTGTTACTAAGTTGCTTGAAGTCTCACACTAGAATATTACCTTAAAGTGTGAAACATGATTACTAGTTAAGCTCTTTGATTTGGAACTGCAGAATCAGAACTGCTTCTTCAGTGACCAGGGCAGCCATTTACTTAAATGCCCAAACAGGCCTGTGACCTAAAAATGAGAACTGTCTTACAGTAGTGCTCAGTCTTTTTAAGTGGGTCATACTTGACTAGTGAGATGATGCTTTCGTCTGCTTTCTCCTGTTTTAACTGCAAAACAGATGACAGTAAACCAAATAAGCATTTGCATAGAAAAATATCTGTTAAAAGTGAATTAATCAAAGCTATATTAATCAGCCAGAAGTAAGGGCCGCAAGTTAGTCTGTAGATCTAATACACTACAAGTATCTCCAAACTTGTGTGGAAAATCCACATTTAAAAAGGCAGGAAGTAGGAAATCTACATGTATGTGTGATTTTTTTTTTTTTTTAAAGCAATTCTTTTTAACCACTGCTTCCTTTATATATAGTCCATTGATCTATGGAATGTAGTCATACTGTGGATGTTGATATATATCAATTGTCAACTTGGAGATTCAAATGTATCTTGTAGATCATTGAAAACTCCTGAAATACGTTAGTTTCTGAAAAGAAACCTGTCGCCATTCTTGGTTTTTATTCACCTGTTCAGTAAAAGTGCTCGTTTGTCAATAGTGTTGCCCTGAAGTTTGGCTATCTTTCTGATTTCATGAAACTTCTGTCATTAAAAAAATGAAGTTCAAGTCGAAATACTAATTGAAGAAGTATTATTTTATAAGAACTAGTAATTAGTTTCTAAAAACTGATGTTCTTGCTGAAAGTAACTGTTCAAGTGGGATTTCCACGAAAATTTTTCGGTGACTTTTTTTCATTGGGTACGTCAAGTCATGTTTTTGTGCTTCAAACTACATTTTGCTTAACTATATTACCTGTTTCTGCAGAGATATAGTTGAAGTTGATGGTGATCTTCAGAAAAGGTACGTTTTATAAATTAATCCATTTCTGGTTTTAGTGCTAAAAACATGTCTTGTTTGGCTAGATGAGCTATGTGGTTCACCTTAAGGAATGCTTTGTCTAAGGGCAGGTCTTTGTACAGCACAAGCTGATAAACATACAGCTAATTAACAGGATAAATAGGTCCATGCAATGTTAAGGTTTTCTAATATTTGTTTCTAAGACACTGACTTGCTTATAACTTTACCAGACTTGTTAGCATTGAAGTTAAGATAAGAATGGGAATGAATGAAAAGCAACAGCTAAATAAGAAGACTAGGGAGGTGGAGGAGAGGTCTTGCACTCCTCTAGGATCAGGGCATGTAAACACTTTCTGTTTGTTTTAACTTAGTCACATGCTTTTTAAAATAGAACTACCGCAACTATGTTAAAATAATTCTACAGTGTTACAAGGTGACAAACCGGAGTTAAGATTGGCTGTGCAGCATAAGTAAAACCTTTGTGTATATATGTTGTAGGATAGTTATTAATTACATGATTGCTTTGTTGTGATTTCTTTTTCTGCACTTGGATACCTTACTTAGAAAATGTATTGGTTTATGTGTAGCTGTACAGTATTCTTTTCTGTGAAACAGAATAAAATATTTCAGTTGGAATAGGCCATATAACGATCATCTAGTCCAGCTGCTTGACCACTTCAGGGCTGATCAAAAGTAAGTTAAAGCATGTTGTTAAGGGCATTGCCAAATGCCTCTTTAACACCAATAGGATTGGGGCATCAACCAGCTCTCTGGGAAGCCTGTTCTAGTGTTTGACCACTTTCTCAGTAAAGGAATGCTTCCTAATGTCCAGCCTAAACCTTCTCTGGCACATCTTTGAACCATTCCTACGTTCCTGTCACTAGATACAAGGGAGAAGAGCTCAGCAGCTCCCTCTCCACGTCCCCTCTTTAGGAAGCTCTAGAGAGCACAGAGGTCACCCCCTCAGCCTCCTTTTTTCCAAACTAGACAAACCCAGAGTCCTTTGCTGCTCCTTATAGGACATTCCTTCCAGCCTTTTCACCAGCTTTGTAACCCTCCTCTGAACTCATTCAAGGACCTTCATATCCTTCTTAAATTTTAGGGCCCAGAGCTGCACACAGTATGCAAGGTGAGGCAGCAGATTTGTTCTACTTTCTTCTCCAAGTGGAGCTCCCATGGGAGAAGGAGAAATAGATAATAGGCCACATGCTGCACTGCAGTTTGTCTGGCTTCCCCTTTCCTTTTCTCTTATGTTCTGACAATATAACTTCTGCTTGAGTTCATAAGACATGCGTATTTCTGGTAAAAGTTCCTCTTAAAATGAAAGAAAAATATTAGTTATTACTAACGCGTCTAAATCTGAAACAGTTTCACTGAAGAGAAATCCTATGGTCTCTGAGTCCAACCTACTTCCATGTTTGGGTTTATCAGACTGTCCAGAAGATTCCAGGGTTCAGTGAAATCTCAGGGTGATGCGCTGGAGTCTGTGTTAATTTGACTCTGGCTGCTGGATCCTCACTGGGGTCAGTGCTTAGTTACAGGTGAAAGCAGCTTTTGGGGTCTTCCTTAAAGCTGTAATCTCCAACTGTCCTACTTCCTACTTCCATTTCCTCACAGGAAACAGCAGCTGACTGATTGGCCTGCCTTCTTTTAATCCTGCTGGTACAACAAATGCCTCTGCTAAAGTGGTCATAGGTTAGCAGGTCTCTCCTCTGGAATGGAGTTAAGTACTGTCTGAAGTGTTTCCACTGCTGAATTAAAAATAGCTGAAGAATTGCTGTAGAAAGACTAAAAATATTTGTATCAGTTTATCTTTTAAAGAAAAAAATACCCAATATTTGTATGGAAACTGCCTCTCTGCAAGCACCAAATCACTCATACTGAATTCGCAAGGTAACTTACGCCATGTTCTGAAATTCTTAATAGATGGTGGTGAATAATACAGTGATCTTGGGGAAGAAGAAAGATCATTGCCCTTGTTTGAATTATCCTTTATGTTTTCCTGTTGCCAAGTATTTTTCGTGATATAAGCATTATGATTGTCTTTCACTTAAATGTTTTATTACAGACTTTCCAGTCGTTGCTGTAGGGTATATGAAAATACTTAATTTTTACTTTTTCTGACCATCAGCAATTAAAGAGTATGTTAAGGCCAGTCTAGGCTGAGGTTGCTTTATTCGTCATTTGACAATAAGATTTTGGAAATAAACACATGAATAGATACTCTCTCTTGTAAAATTTATATAAACAAATACGATCAAGCCTGGACTTAAGTTATTTGAATGTTCCTTTAATGTTTTCTCCATGATAAAAATAGCCCCGTAATTATGAAATATTACCTACTATGTTCACATAGCTGAATTGAATATTGGAAGTTATGCTTTGGTCTCTTTATGCTTCACTTGCTGGATCAGTTTTGGCTTAGGAATTTTTGTGGATTTGCTTTTGTTAGAGCCATAGTAAATTTGTAGCATTTTCTGTATCTTCTCAAATTCATGGGAGGAAAGAAGTGCCTAGTATTAAATATGCAATATAAAACTGTGTCTTGTTTTCTCTAGGAGTGAAGATGAAGAACATGTTAAAATAAAAGATTTCAGGTACTAATTTAAAAAAAAAGTACATTTTGCTAGTAAATTCTAATATTCATAATAGTAAAATATCAGTTTGTGGGTAACATTCATTAAAACGATCAAAAACTTAACAGTAAACTCTTCCGCCCCCTGCCTCCCAAATGTATAGTAATTTTTAGAGCCTCCTTGAGGACTTTGTTTCCTACTAATTTTAATGTCTTACAGAATCTGTCAGATGGCTTAGCAAAAACCTGAGGTTTAAATGCTGTACACTGAAGTTCTGTATGAAGTGGGGAGCTGATAGTCAGTCTGGATGAATTTGAGAACTGTTTTTTCTAGACTTGTCTACACTTGGAGATATTTAAAATTTATCCCACTTGAAAATGGATTCAGCTAAAGCATGAGAAAGAATTCTTGTTCTGGAACAAGTTTTTGCATAGGGAATTATTCAAAGTTTGCCATTGCATTTTGAATTCACATCTTACCTGAATCCAAATTGAAGTTCACATAAGCACTTGTAAGATTTGAAATGCTGTGTGACTGCAGTCGTGATTCAGCCAAATAAATATTTTAAATTATAGAGAAGCCACTTAATAAAACTAAGTTGTTTTATGAAGTTGTTTTAAACATAGTGTCTTTAATTTGTCATATGAACAGAGATATCAAGGCAGAAATACATAATCCTGTATTCTGTCAAAAGTGTTATTTATACAGAAGGCTAACTAATAATTGTGAAGTGTTCCTGTAATTTGCATAAAATGGATGAAATTAATGTGTTCCAAAATATATTTACAGGCTTTTTTTTTAACTACAATATTAAATTGCTAGACAAGATTGAGTTTTGTGCATTGCTTCAATAACTTGCATTCTGTATTGTTAACTTCTTTCCTTAAGTTTTGATTTGTTAGTTGGAGGGGTAAAAAAATAAACAGAAGATTCTTTGGTGGTTTGCTTAACAGTTATCATCTTCCAGTGTTTCTTTTCTCAAGCTTATTGGGAAACTTGTTTTTCTTCCTCTCCCTTTGTAACTGGGGAATGAAACAGAAGGCTGATAAAAATAAATTTTTTTTAAGAGCCTTTGGAGAGAGAAAAGCTAATTGCTTGGATAATGACCAGAGTTATTTGTGTGGAGAAGGGATTTGTTTTTAGGAAAAATAATAAAAATAAGACAACAAGGTCTTTAAAACTGTACTCTATTCTTTCTCAGCAGGTCAGGTGTAGGTAACCTTTAATACTTTCTGTTATAGTGTGCCTAAAAAGAAGTTTTATATGTCGGTTAACCAAAACTTGTTGTCCCTCGGTTTGGTTAACTACCACTGTGCCTGGTCTCAGTCAGAAGGGAAAATAGTTTTTGTTTTAATTGAGTAGCTAGCTTGTATTCTGGGTAAGGTGGGAATAGAATGAATTTAGCTTTTCTTGATCTGCTAGAGAATGTTAGAGAGAAGGAGACCAGCTAGAAAAGCTAAGATACTCCACTAGAAAGAATTAAAGAAAAGGTGACCTGAGATATAAATATAGTTGTGATGTGCACTGTCACGTGCTTTAGAAGGGGTTTTCTGATGACAGCTGCCCAAAAAGAGATGCTCTTTTTCTGTGGTTGAGTTCTTGGACAGAGGTTTACCAAGAGATGACACCTGGGACAAGGTATGCAAAGAGGCTGAAACCCTTTCTACCAATCTTATCAGGGGAAAGCTTTCTGAAATAGCTCTGGTGAAACTGCAGCAGAGAGTTCAGTGATGCTTTAGCAAGTGCTGAGAGCATTCTTTACAATAAAAAAAAGTATCAGAATGAATACCCCATCATAGTTACACAGGCTGGGTAGGTACAGGGCCAGGGAGCAGAAATGTCTTCCAGTGATTACTAAAGACATCAAAAGTTCTCTGGTACACAGTAAGGTGGCAGGGATGACACATGTATGTCAACGGTTGCAAGAAGAATTTAACTTTTGTAGATCTTCATAGCCTCTTGTTCCTGCCACGGATAATCAAGTTGTTGCTTGAGATATTTTTTGCTCTCCATATTTCATATGATTATTGTGACCATTTCTGCTTTGTTCTAATGAATCCAATTCAATTGTCAAATACAAGTAGTGTATGAAAAACTGTTTCAGTGCAGTAGTACTTCTTGCGATATGTTCCATTCCCAAAATTTAATCAATTCATATTATCAGGAAAATAATGTGTTCTACATCTTAAAATAACTTTTCTTCTTAGAGAGGCTCACAGTCAAACAGAGAAACGAAGAAGAGACAAAATGAATAATTTGATAGAGGAATTATCTGCTATGATACCTCAGTGCAATCCAGTGGCACGAAAGCTAGACAAGCTTACAGTGTTACGGATGGCTGTGCAACACTTAAAGTCTTTAAAAGGTGAGTTTTAGGAAACTAATTCTGAAAGTCCTTGTTCCATCAGGAATCATACTGTGTATCTTCTTTGATGTTAAATAAATCAAAGGTCATTTATTTTGCATTTCCTTGCTGAAGTCAGTTCCAAGTCTGTTCTTCATTTACATTTATGTTTGTAGCTTTCAGAACTTCATTTCTTCATTTTGCTTAGTATAGCAGAAAAAAAGTCACCCTTTGGTGTCTGATATTTTCTGTCTGTAAGGGAATGCCTTGCAGTCAAATCACTCCTTGATTTTTTTTTTAAAATTACAGTGATCAAACTGTCTTTCATTATTTTCCAACCCCTAAATTAAATGTGTGTTCTGTGATATCTCCACTTTCCAACATAGTTTCTGTAACAGGAATACCTGTGGTCCTGTACCGATGCCAACAGCTGTACTGCTAATACAGAAGCGAATGGTCTATGTACTCCTCTGTTATTCCCACATTCATGATTGCATCAACCCTTTGTCTCTGTATTGGAATTTCACGTTTACCTGTTGACTTCAAAATTTACAACATCATGGAAAAAACCCTTGACAAGGAAAAACCCACCAACAAACAAAATAAAATCCCAAAGCAACTCAGTTCTGGGAAGGCTTTAAGTTGAAGGCCAAGTCATTAAAAAAATACCAAATACTTCCGATGAGTTGTTTGTCCAGTGTGAGAGTAGGAAAAAAGTCCTCAATGATGGGAAGCTATATGAATGCTTACCTAAAGAAACTGATGGAAGTAGTTACACTGGTATAGAGCACAGAGAACTCAAGTCTTTTACAGTGTTACTTCATAAAGCCAAAACCAGTTGCATAAAAGTTAAGAAAAAATTATGTTTGGATATAATCATCTTTCAAACTTGGGTTGTTTTTTTTTCTTTGCCTGCAAGAATAGTAGTCAAAGAGAATGTTGGAAGACAATAATAGAATAGTTCATTACTTTGATTACACTTTGATTACATTAAAGTCTGAAACACCATGAAATATTAGAGAGTATGTCCTGATTTCAGCTAGGATAGAGTTAATTTTCTTCCTAGTAGCTGTGGCAGTGCTGTGGTTTGGATGTAGGTTGTGAACAGTGCTGATAACACATCGATGTTTTTAGTTGTTGCTGAGCAGCGCTTCCCCTGATCAAGGACTTTTCAGGCTCTCATTCCCCTCAGTGTCATAAGAAGCTGGGAGGCAGGAGACACAGGACACCTGACCCAAACTAGCCAAAGGGGTATTCCATACCACAGCACATCATACCCAATGTATAAACCGGGGGGAAGTTACCTGGAAGCGGGGCCAATTGCTGCTTGGATTGGGCTGGGTGTTGGTCAGTGGGTGGTGAGCAATTGGATTGTGCAGCGCTTGTCTCTCTTGGGATTTATTTCTCTCTCCTATTTCCTTTTATTATTCTTCTTACTGTTGTTGTTATATTTTACTTCAGTTATTAAACAGTTCTTATCTCCACCCACAAGTTTTACCTTTTATTTTATTTCTCTCTCTGATTCTCCTCCCCATCCCACTGAGGTGGGAGGAGTGAGTGAGCAGCTGAATGGGGCTTACTTGCCAGCTAGGGTTAAACTACAACAGAGTACCAAGAACAAGAGGTATCAAAAATTTCTATTCTCAGTCAGCTAGCAACTTTAAAGTAATCATGGATCTCAGTGGATGGTTTAGTGCTGGAATATCCAAATACAAGTTGCATATTGCATAGTCTACCAGCAGCACACAGGATTTCAGGTTTTTGGCAGCACTGTTTCAACATAACAGTTTGGTCAGCTGCAAGCAAAGATCAAAGACTGTCTGCACTGCAAAAAAATTGGTTATGAATAAGCTTATCTAATAAGAGCCCCATTAGTCTAAAAGAAGTGTAGGCAACGAATTATTCTACTAACTTGACAGTAATAGAGTCATAGAATAATTTAGGTTGGAAGGATTTTCTAGAGTTCCCTTGGCCTAAGCAGGAGGAGAATTTTGCATAAAGCAATATTGTGACAAATTAGCAGGGCAGTAATTGCACTTCCAGTATAAACAAGTATCTACAAGGAATCTTCAGCTCAAAACATTTGTATTTTAACAATAGGACATGAAAACTGGACTCCATCCAGCATAGTTGTTATATATATCTTACAAAGAAATGCTTTAAGAAAGTACAGGGTACTGTGTGGAATTACAGCGAATGCTGAAATTTGCTGGAAAGCTCAACTGCTATTTACCTCAAAAAATCTATAGAAGTTGTTGTGGAAATGCCTTTAATGGCTAAAGTTATTTTTGAGTACTTGCCACAGGTGCTAGAACAATAAATGTAGTGAGTCAGTCTCACTACATTTAGTGACACTTTCAATTTAACTACAACAAAGTGGTTTTTGGATTGTTGGTTATATAGTACTAATGAAGCATTATTCATGCCAGAAGTTAATCAATAACATTGGAATTATTCAGATTAAGAAAATGTTAAGGATTCTGAAATAGGGTTATGAAATGTTTGTAGAAAATTCAGTTCTTATAATACCTTTTCTTTAGCAGTACATTAAAGATGTGTGAACAGAAGTTTCCTTGGTTCATGCTAAGTAAAGGGCAAGAAAAAACTGGTGGTGTGCCCATATTCATTACCAGCATATGTTTATGAAGTTCTTTTATTTTTAATATTTTTAGAATTTTTTTAATTAAGCTGTTTTGGTTACAAAAAATAAAAAATAAAAAATCTAAAATACAAGCCAAGCATAACTGTTAAAGTAAATTTAAAATGTAACTTTTGACATTATGTCTACAAATAATCTACTTTCCAGGTTCCACTAGCTCCTATACAGAAGTCCGGTATAAACCTTCATTTCTAAAGGATGATGAGCTCCGACAGTTAATCCTAAGGGTAAGCGGAAGGAATCATTCAGCTAAATGATGTCCTTATTAAAGCTTGCCATTGAGTTTTTAGTTGGAGACTGTTTTCCCATCCTTTTCTTCAGGCAAGTGCTTTGATGTACTTGTTAAGTTCATAAACTCTGCACACTTGACCGGTTTTTTCATAAAGGGGCAAAGAAGATGATTTGTGAGCATGGCAGACAGCAGCCCCTGAAGGGATAATAAATTTGTATACAGTCTGCATATTTAATACATACAGTTTTTTATGTTGCTGTTGAAGTCTGCATGCAAGTATAGAGAATGCTTTTAATTACACATAAATATAGTTGCAGTTGTTTGCTCTCCTTCATTTTAAATTTTTAAATCTTGAAAAATATGCAGAAATCACACTCCAAAGAAAATCTATCTTGGTTTTGCACTTCATCTTATACCAACATCCCTTTACTCTTTCTCATTTGCAGCTATTTTCTTTTTCCTTTTGCTCCAATAGCAGGCTTTGTCAAGATCTGTAAGATGTCTCCTAAGTTAAGCTGCTTTGCAGCTGGCCACCTCTTTTCCCAAGGCTGTGTTTAAGAAACTTCAGCTGTCTGTAGTTGAAGGTCTGATTTTGTCCTTGTAACCTTAGTTGCTCTTTAGTGTGATTTATAACTTAGTTAATTAAAACAGATTGAAAAGTATGTTTCCTTGTAGTCATCAATATTCACTGTATGTTTTAAATGTATATTTTAAACTATGGTATCTTTGTATTTTCAGGCAGCAGATGGATTCCTATTTGTGGTTGGATGCAACAGAGGAAAGATTCTGTTTGTCTCAGAATCAGTTTGCAAAATACTGAACTATGATCAGGTGGTTATAATTTAGCTTCTTGGTTTGCTTTTACCTTGCATTTTCTTAGACATTTTTAAACTTTTACATTTTATTGTATATTGCTATAAACAGTCCTTGTATATAATTCCTTGGAATTTCTTTAACTTCCTTCAGAGTAAGTGAATATACGAAACAAAATATTCGCAACTATATTCAGTATTCCTGACCTGAGTCATAGCAGCAGATGTCAATCGATCATCCTTATGAAAACTGCTAGTCTGAGAGGGAGGGATGAATTGAAGATGTCCTAATTTATATCTCCAAGAGATTTTCTTTTTAAATGGTGAAGTGATTTGGGGTTTTTTTAGGCCAAGGAAAATTGTGGTAGTGGAAGTTAATTAAAGCTTTCCTTGGTAATGCCTTTATGCTTAGATGCACTACATAACACCTCAACCACAATAACCATCCATGTGGATACTCTTAACTTGAAGGAAACCAAGATAGTGTGAGTTAGCTTAGCCTGTAAAATAAGAGAAATAGGAAAAATGTAAGTACCTTACAGTAGTTGACATTGAACACCATGGACAATAGCCACAAATAATCAAGGCATAGTAACTTGTTCATATGTTTATGACTTCTGTTCTGAAAACAAAGGCTAAAATTGTGCTTCCCTCTGACTACTTGTATAACTTTGAAACCATTTGTGCTATGTTCCATTTACTTCATAAGCAGAAGAGTAACCAATCTGGACTCTGTTGCATATGTTTTATAGATTTTTAAAAATGTTTTATTTAAAAAAACCCCAAATCCAAACCACTAAAACTGTATGTCTTTAAATTAAAATGAATCATCTTACAGGAACAAGCATAAAGCAGATACCATTTTATTTTTTATCAAACTTTTGCACTGAATTTACTGAAGGACTTAAAAGTACCTTTTGGAGTTTCTAACTTCAGACTTGCCTACTTCAAGACCCATAAGATCTTTGCTATTCCAGTCAAAGAGGTTCAGAGAACATAACTGACTTAATGCATGAATTCATTAACTTATTCGTGAATCACTGTAGGTAATGAATGTCACCCTTTTTGACAAGGCTACTATTAGCCTTTCTAGTGCACACAGAATCACAGAATTGTTAGGGTTGGAAGGGACCTCTTGGGGACCATCCAGTCCAACCCCTTGCCAAGGCAGGGCCACCCAGAGCAGGTTACACAGGAGCACGTCCAGGTGGATTTTGGTTATCTCCAACGAGGAAGACTCCATGAATACCCTGAGCAGCCTGGTCCAGTGCTCTGCCACCCCCAGTGTAAAGAAGTTCTTCCTCATGTTGAGGTGAAACTTCTTGTGTTTCAGTTTATGGTCATTGCCCCTCTCAGCATTTTCCCTTTGTATTAGGGTTAGATGGGGACTAGGCAAATGACAGAGGCTGTACATTTATCCTGCTTTCTTAGAAGCTTTTCATTAAACCCGTTTTTGACTCTGGCTTATTGGAAAAGTGCTCCCCTTTATGTATGCAGTGATTGCATAACAGGTAATGTGGGTCCAAAATTAGTTGCAATTCAAATCTAGCATATTGCTTGTTAACAGAAGTCATGTTAAGTGTGTAAATAAAACGTTTGATTTAACATTTGATTTTACAGAACTGTTTCTTAATGTTTCTCTAAAATCTGCTATTTTTCAAAGAGGAAGTAAAAAACTGTTTTTACTATGTTTTTTATAAAAATTACATATTAAAAATATTAATGGTAAATTAATTGACAATCAAAATATTGATGGGTAGAGTGACTGTGGTGTTTGACTTTTAATAGTGTAGGAAGTTGTTTTTCTGAGAAAAAAAGTATGTGTAGGGTCATGTTCTAAAATGATGTGGTTCTTACATCTTTTTTTTTGGGGGGGGTATTCGTTTTGTTTCGGTTTTTGTTTTGTTTTAAATAGGCCAGTTTAATTGGACAAAGTTTGTTTGATTACTTACATCCAAAAGATGTTGCAAAAGTTAAGGAGCAACTTTCTTCTTCAGATGTCTCTCCTAGGGAGAAGCTCGTAGATGGGAAAAGTAAGTCATATTTGAAAGCGCTCAGATTTTTTTTAAAGAGATGTTACTAAATCTGGTTATTACACAGGTTATATTCATGTGTTGTATGTGCATAGATGTACAAACTTGAGGTATAATTTCTATGAACCAAACATATTTGACTGCTTATCTGCTGCTTAGAATGCACTTACAGTTTAAAATCTAGCCCAGGAAAGAATTTATTTTAGATAATAAGAATTACTGAAACCTGCATTGTTAAGCATTTAGCAAGATGTGGTCTGATGTTCTTCCTACCAGGCATACTACTTTTTTTTCTTGTATTTGATAGGTCTTGTCAATACAAAAGACCTGATGTAGTCGAACATGGGATAAAATACTTCAATATCAAGAATCACTGTCTTCTCTGAAAATGCTAAGTGTCAATCCTAATTTAACCAAGTCTTACTTTGTTTACAGTTATTTCTAATATGGAAAGCATTATATATTGTGCAGCTAATGACTATATAATAGCTGGCTTTTATCAGCATCTTTGCAGTTCTTCCTTGTACCAAATAGAAGTTGAAAGTTTATAAAGCGTACTTATTAAAATAACATTCAAAATATCAAGAGGGCTTAAAAATAGTATGATAGTTCTTTCTAGTTTTTGAATCTGTGTGACAGTCACATTTTCTGTGCCCTATTTAAGTTAGACTTTTTTCATTTTTAATTGTAAGGACAAATTTAGACAGCTAAACAGTAAGGAGAATGTAATGGAAGCTAAAATGAGAAAAAGGCATTGTATTCTGAAGTTTTGTTGTTGGATTTTGCTTGTTTGGGGTTTTTTAACTATTTTACTAAACTTTTGTAAGCTGGCTTGCAAGTACACACAGATTTTCAAGCTGGACCAGCTCGTCTGAATTCTGGTGCTCGACGTTCCTTCTTCTGTCGGATAAAATGTAGTAGGACTACAGTCAAAGAAGAAAAGGAGTGCTTGCCCAACCCAAATAAGAAAGGTATTCAAACAGTGTAGATAAGGTGGGGGCTTTCTGTCTTGAAATGCGGTATGTTCAAGTTCTGAGTCACTAGTGTGACCCTTGTAGTTACCAGTAACTTAACAATGTAGCTGTAGAGAAGTGTAGAGACGTACTAGAGACGTTTTGAAAAACAGTCTAATTGTACTCTTTCTCCTCCCTATTTCCTCCTGGAAAAGAAGGAGGGAGAAAGCTGAGTTAGGAGTGTGTGGTTTGTTGTAGTCAAATTTTAGAAGTCTCAGGGAAATTTTTGAAAGCACTGGAGCAGATCAGAAGAAGGAAACTAAATAACGTGTGTCTTGAAGACAATTGTGTGAATCAGGCCTGCAGAATCTACTGTTTTAAAGGAAAAAAAGCAAGTAAACCAACTTTTTTTTCTGATTTACTTTGTGTTGTGTACTTAAAAGTGTGAATTTTCCTTTTTTTTTTTTTCTTTTACTATTGAAAGTTAATTTATCAATGTAATTCCATTATTTTTTCCAATAATTTTAATTTATTTCATATTTTGGTCTGCCTGTACAGTAGTAGATTCTTATCAAGTTTTCAGTGAATGAATCTTTTTAAAATGTAATTTCCAGCTTCTGTTTAATACCTTAGTATTGATTTTTGCAAAGGTGTGCTGAGATTGTTTGACCCTGAATAAATCCTCCTACTTCTGTTTTTCAGTGTCACCTGTTACTGTTGAGATATACTATACAATAGTAAATGTTAAAATAAGTCTGTAATTGTAAGTAAATAGAATTCAGTCTCCCTTGGTGTGCCAGCTAACTTGGTGTAAGATAAGAATTTAACTTTTACAAATGTTTTTTGGAAAAGCAGTATTCAGAGAAGGCACTTTGACAGTCTGAGAAATTGTGACAAAGTCATAGTGGATAATTCATTCTTTCGTTTTGCATAGTCGATAGGAAATCAAATCTATGTAAAGCATAATTTGTTCAGAATGGAGATACCAAGAACTCTTTGGCAATTTTTTGTAAAATAGTTCAAAAAAGATAATTCAGGACATATAATGTCATCTCTTGATGCCTTGACGCATATGGGGGTGTTTGCATGTTATATAGGCAGCAGAGAGTCTACCAGGCATAGGAATGAATGACAGTGTATGCTGTAATTTAAGACTTATAAAATACTTGTGTTCCCAGAAAATTGAGGAATTCAGAAGCTTGAGATAAATAGAAAACAAGCTCGGTTGTTTTGGGTTGTTCTCTTGACTTATTCTTTTAGCAGTTGCAGTATGTTAAGGTCATTGTGTTCACAAAAGGTAAATTGATTTGGAAGCTACAGAGGGCCTCACCAGTTTATTTTCATTTACAATACATATGCAACCATATAAAGTGATCTGTGGGTTACCAAACTGTTGGTTTATTTCTGTGAGACTGTGTTTGAACTGCCAACACCTGTAACTTACCTTCCAGAATCTTACATAGGGTTAGAAGTGCTCTCTCCAGGTAAGCCAAAATTAAGTAGTACAAAATTAATTAAAAAATACTCTGTAAAAATATCTATAGCTTTGTACAGTTGTTGTAGGTAAGCGTAAGATATAGTTGCTGTGGTCTCAAAGTGAACAGAGTAAAAGAAAGTAATTCAGTTTACTTTTTGAACCGTAACTGCTTCTTATTTCATTTCTTTTCATTAGATCACAGAAAATACTGTACCATTCATTGCACTGGGTATATGAAGAACTGGCCTCCTAATGAGGTGGGAGTAGAAGAGGAAAATGATGTGGAAAAGGACAGTAGTAACTTTAACTGTCTTGTTGCAATTGGGAGGTTACACCCTTATATTGTTCCACAAAAGAGTGGAGAGATAAAAGTCAAAGCAACAGAGTTTGTTACACGGTTTGCCATGGATGGAAAATTTGTTTATGTAGATCAGCGGTAAGCATTTTGTTCTTTAATGAAGAGAAACTGAAAATGGCACCACTAGTTAAACTTTCTCATGCTTTCTGTCAGAACTGCGATTCCTCAGGCAGGATAGCATTTTTAGGTGCAATTCATTCTGAATCTATGAGTAGTTGCACTTTGGTTTTTTGTCAAACAAAATGTACTGTATAAAAGTAAGTGTATTGTCCTGTAGGAGAAGGTGAGGTAGCAAGATTAAAATATGTCATAAAATGCATTCATTTATTCATAAAGAAAAATCTCAAGTTAGAGCTTCATAGCCATGTATATGACTTAAGCAGTAAACACAACCAAAAATTATACTTCTTTAAATCTTACTATGTGGAACAAATACGTTCTATCTAAATGAGGTACCAAATTGTTTCATAGAAGTGAAAATGAAGTTTCTATTTCCTGAACTTCCTATAACAAACTCTTATTTGATGTAGAGACTGAGTCGTTATTGTCACTGGAAGCTTTTTATTGCTTTCAATCATCTGGTCTTTCAACTAAAAGTGACAGTTTAGACCTCTTCCTTAAAGTGGCAGAGCAAAATTCAACTACTGGGGTTTTTTTAGCAACTCCTTATATGACCAGTACCCTGATTGTCTAATGGGAAGACCTAATGATCAGAAGTATTTTGTGTGTAATTGTGGTTTGCATGTTTAAACACTGTTATTTTGTCTTTAAATTGCCATTCAATGCAAATGGATAATTTGCAGTGAATAATATTTCTTGTTGTTTTAGAGCTATACTAATGCTATATCTTTTTCCCAAACATGAACACAAGCATTTATTTCTTTAATATTACTTTTCTGCTTTATCTAATACTGAAGAAAACATCTTTGCAGTTGTTTGAATCCGCTGTAGTTCATGTTTTTATTTCTAACAGTGCAACAGCAATTTTAGGGTATCTGCCACAAGAGCTTCTAGGAACTTCTTGTTACGAGTACTGCCATCAAGATGATCACAATCATCTAGCTGAAAAACATAAAGAAGGTACAAAATAATTGGTCCTCCCAGGCTACTTACAACTACATTTAGCTGCTGTGTGAAAACACTACAAATCAAAATATCAGAAGCTGAGAATTAAGAAAACTGAACAGTCTTAGCATTGTCCTTTTCTACATCTGTGTTAAGACATGCCTGCATAAAGCTTGAAATAAAAGCAGGGAGAAACTTCTGTTGCCTTGGATCTTGGTGCGGTGCTTTAATTGCAAGGGAATAATGTCAATGCTGCTTTCAACCCTCTGCTTCAGTTCTTTATAAGAATCAGGAAGGAATCCTGAAAAGCAAGTGTGCTAATCATATGATTAAAGACACTGATTATGAAAGTTCACGAAGTCAGGAGGCTTCCTACTAGTGGTTTGCAGAAATCTACTACTTGGGCTTTAATTTGAGATTAATAACATTGCTGAAACTATAGTTTGGTTTTAGGAGGGGTCTTGTCCTGTCAGTGGTTTTGGCATTTGATTTGGATTACTGGCTATCAAAACCATTTTGGTTTTGTGATGCTGTAAGACAGATTTTTATTGTTATTAAACTTTATCTTTCCAAGAATAAATATGGTGACTACAACTTTCCTTTCTTATCTAGTGTTGCAGAATAAAGAAAAAGTATTTACAAATTCCTACAAATTTAGAGCAAAAGATGGGACTTTCGTTACTTTAAAGAGTCAGTGGTTTAGTTTCATGAATCCGTGGACCAAAGAACTGGAATACATTGTGTCAAACAACACTGTGGTATTGTAAGTAATTCATATGACTCGCCATGTTATCTTTTTTTATCTTTTTGTCTTAATTACAGTTAGCATTAAAAGGAAGCAACCTGCTAAGCAGAACAAGACTAGAAAATATCAGCACTGCGCAAAAAGTGGTTGAGTAACCTGGAAGAATACTTTTTTTTTGCCTCTACCAGTTATTTTTATTTCAGACTTAAGTCATGGATTTGGCTCTGAAAACTCTATTTCCCAGTGGAAAAAAAAAAAAGAAGAGGTGAACAATGTTCTTTAAAGACAGAAATTAAGGATCTTTTAAGAAAAGTAGATATGATTAAATGGAAATGTGAAGTTAGTTCTGCTTTTCCCTCTGAGCTTTACAAGACTGCATGTTCAGTTGACCTAATTTTAAATGCTACCCTGCCTACTGCATGTGAGAATGTGGAGAAGCATAACTGATAGATTGTAGAAATGCAAGGCAGGACAAAACGATCATCTCCAAGCTGAGTGCTTGTATTTAATTCTTGTTTTTAATTCTTCTTTTTCATTTTCTGTGCCTTGCAATGGAGCAATAATTTGGATTGAGTTTTCCAATGATACTGAGGATCTTTGCCAATGACTGGGTTTTTGAGAGGGGGACAAAGTTGTCAAAGGGGCCTTTTACCCATCCTGTAGCTGGTTCATATCTTAAGTCAACATACCTGTTTTGGACACGACCCTTTTCTTCAAGAAGACAGAGAAGAGCAGTTAAGTCAGTCTGTGCTGTCCAACAGCCGAAGGCCACTTTTGCCTGCCCTTGCCTGCCCTCCCCAGCATCCGCAGCTGTCTGGAGGAGGGGAGGTAGGCAGCAGCTGCTGGTGGAAGGCCTGACCTTGTAGCAGTTTTTTCTGGTTAGCTGGTCTCCCTTCTAGTAGTAAAAATGGTGGCCTTGTTCTCTTGTCATGGAACACAGACAGCTATATTGGCCTTTCCTTTTTTGAAGAACAAGTGGAAATAGTATTTCACCCAGTGCTTCAGAAACAGTACACAGGATTGAACATAGAAACGTGTGAGGAGTATCTCTGGGTTTTTACTAGTTTGAGGATGTTAGTTTTTACTCTGTGTAAAATATAGTTGAACTCAAATATAAATATGCTGAGGTTTGCCTGTGAAAAACTTGCTGATTTGGGGATTTTAAAATACTTTTATTTATTTAAATCTTAGAGGTCATAGTGAGTCAGCTGAAGATGAGATCCTCTACAGTTCCCAGCCTGCAGAAGGCAAGTGTTGCTTCTTACAGTACCGTAGGTGCATGGAATTTTTTTTATTTTAGGTTGTGTGCAAGGAAGTACTAATTGTTTTTAAAGCTAGTTCTGGTGAAAATGTCTAGTTACTCACAGCATCCTAATTCGTATCATTCATGTAACTGATCAGAAAAGCTTATAGCACATCTTTTCCTTCTAGCAGCTTCTACCATAGCTACTATAATACCAGTATATTCTAGGATAGGATATTATACCTCTGTCACAGCCTCTTTTCACATTTTGCCTGGTTTTCTGATGAAATGCAATGGTACTACCTGAGTTTACCTAATAGAATGCTGATACTGATACATATTTTGTTAATATTTTTCTGCTACACATAGACTCTGATTTCTACATGTTTTTCATCATCTTGCTATAAGGTTTTTTATTTTTGCTTTTGAAATTGTTCTTTTTAATAACTGCTTTCGGTTTGTGAAAAATTCAAGGGTTTTGTTTTTGTCGTATGTTTTGCATTGTCTGTGAGAGACTGGAGGTGGAAATGATTAAAGCTAATTTCACTACTGGAGATTGACAATTTTCACAAATACATTATTCACTTCATATTGCAAATGAGACAACTCCCTCCCCCATGAGTCAGTGTTTTAAGGAATTTAATTTCTGAAAATAAGAGATATAAAACAAAAACTGCTTTAAAATGGATCCTGGCATGATTGTCCTTGCTGTGTAACGAAACTGCTACAGACTTAAGGTTTTCTTTTGTTTTGTTTTAACTGTAGATGCTGTAAAACAGTCTTTAGTAAGTGTACCTGGAATGTCCTCTGGAACAGTTCTTGGTGCTGGAAGTATAGGAACTGAAATTGCAAATGAAATATTAGAATTGCAAAGGTAATAAATGCTTAACATCATACATTAGGCTTTTAAGTAAAGAGAGAGAAGAGGTATATGGGAGTATGTGAGGGTTGTTCAAGTTTCATTTTTATGTGTAAATATTCTTAGGTTGAACAGTGGCTTTATGAGCTACTGATTGATTATAATCTAACGTTAGTCTCATACATGGAAGAAAACATCACTGGTGTCGATAGATAGTTTTGTTCTGGGCATGCAGTTTCCTTTGTTAATGGAAGTATTATTTAATTGTGACTTCAAAAGTGTTTCTGTGATGCAGCTGCTTCCCATGATGTTGAAATGGGTAGATAAATCATTCGGGAATGGAAAATCGGTTGTCTGTGAGTAATGTTTATAATTTTTGATAGCACTGCTCTGCTAGGAGAACTTTCCTTGCAGCAGTCCCCAGTGGAGCATTTTCGTAGCCTGTATCGTCCCTTGCCTGATTATCCTAAATGCAGGTTAAAATGACAGCACAATTCCCTCCCATACCCAGCCATAGATTATAAAAACCTCACTGCATCATTCCAAGTGGGAACCTATACAAGATTCAAATTGTGAATTAAAGATTGGCCCTTTTAAAACTAACTAGTTTTAACAGGTACACAGATAGCCAAGAAATTTGAAGGGAAGAAACGTAATTTTAATGTGAAGATATCTTCCATATTTTTTTATGGTGGTATGTACCCAGAGTGATGCCTGACTTGCCGTATTACTCTATGTCAGTTTGCACTGTATCGTTGTTTTCTAAAAACACTTTTTAAGAAGTCACCGAGCCCCATAATTCCATGACTGAGATGCACATATACAGAGAAAGTCTGTTTTCAGTCACAACTCTTTCAGGAATTAAGGCTTCATCAGATCTAACTACTTTTGTTGAGGTCAGATTTAGGATAATGGTGCTATCATCTCATCAGCGCAGAAGTTGTTTAAGTGTTAGTTTTGGATAATGAAGCTGTCCCTCAGACTTTAGATCTTATAATTCCAGTTCCAGGTAAAGGAATGCCATGTCTGCAGAGCAGTGTGTTCCAAGGTCCCATGTAGTTCTTTCCACTGGCACTTTTGCAACTGGATCTGAAAGAGTAGTAATATTAAATCTCCTAGGAAGAAGTACACCAGTTTTGGCAACAATGGTAATGGTATAAGGAATAGGTCTATATCCTAGAATATCCTGAGTTGGAAAGGACCAATGAGGATCAAGTCCAGCTCTTGACACTACATGGGGTAACCTAAAAGTTAAACCATATATTTAAGAGTGAAGGCCAAACAGTTCTTGAATACCAATAGATGTGGGGTCATGACCATTTCCCTGGTTGTTCCAGTGCTTGACCGTCCTCTCAGTAAAGATGATCTTCTTAATATCTTCCCTGTTACAGCTTAAAGCAGTTCCCCATGTCCTACCACCAGACACCAGAGAAAAGACACCAGCACCTCCCTCTCTACTCTCCATTTTAAGGAAGTCATAGACAGCAGTGAGGTCACCACTCATTGTCCTCTGAGCCGAACAAACCTAGTATCTTCAGCTGTTCCTCAGAAATCATGCCCTCCAGTCTTTTCACCATGCTTGTTTCCCTCCTTTGGACACATTCTAATATTTTTATATCCTTACATTGTGGAGCCCAAATTGGCACACACTACTTGAGGTGAGGCTACAACAATGCTGAGCGTAGTGCAACAATCCCTTCTTTTGACTGGTTAGCTTAATGCACCTCAGGATACCATTGTTCCCTTTGGCTATCAGGGTGTATTTCTGACTCGTGCTGAGCTTACCATCAACCAAACCCTCCAGATCTCTTTCAGGAGGGTTGCACTCCATGCTCTTGTCCTCCAGCCTCTAGATAAATCAATATGCCATAGCATAGTCAGTTTCTGCTAGAGTTTCAGAAGCAGGCATAAGCTTGCCTAGGAGGTTGTTAAGGGAAACAGTGTGAAAAGCTTTACCAAAGTCAACATCAACACATCCAATGCCATCTTCTCATCCACTGTGCTGGTCACCTCCTTGTAGAAGGCTGTCAGGTTGGTTAAGTGTGATTTCCCCATTGTAAGTCCATGCTGAAGTCCAGGATTACACATCATCTTTTCACAATGTGGTTGACTTCTCAGCTGTCTCTTCATCAGAAGAAAGTATTTAATTTTCTGAAACAGTAAAAACCATGGTCAGAGCTGAAGAGTGTGATGAGTGACAGTGGTAGATGTTTCTTACTCTGTTTCCAGTATTTTGGAATTTTGTTCCAACTATGAAGTCACATCCTTTTACTAGAATAGTCAAAATGAACAGGGATACATTCATTTTCAATGAAAGGAGGAAAAGAATAAATATTTCATTTGTGATGAAAAAAATTGCTGCTTAACTACAACAAAAATTAAAGTCCACCACAAGGCATGTTGGCAGGTTGCTAGAATTCAACAAGAAGGGAGAAAAGCACTAGCAACAAAAAAAGGACTGATATCTTCCATCATCAACGAAGATGGGGTGTTACATTTTGGAAATATCATTGTTAATGTTATCTCATCAGTACCACCTAGACAGAAGGAGAGTCACTAATATAAAATTAATTTATTAATATCTTTCTGAAGACTGAAGAAGTTGGCAGAAGTTCTCATCCCTGACACTTAATATCCAGGCATGACCCAAGAGCTTAATTTGAGTCTTGTTCTAGATGCTTCAGTCACCTCAGTGTGATGTTCTTGATTGAGATCACCTGACTTATGCTGAAAATGCTTATCCATGCGAGCATATGTGTCACCAGCTTGAGGAAACCAGTTGAAGTAGATGAATACTAAATTTGCTGCATGATGAAAAAAAGAATGAACGCATTCCTGGGAAAATTTTCTTCAAAGCTACCTGTTGGAAGTTCTGGTGTTTGTGTTTTTAAGAACCACAAGCAGTGCTTTTTGTCTCCATACTGGTACAGAGGCAGCAGTTTCTCTATCTTCATAAGTGACAGAGGGAAATTTTGTGAGCTTTGTGTGAAGATCAAACCGACCCTTTACTCCTCTGCTGTTCTTTGGTAACAGTCACCTTATTTCTCAGCTAATAGTCTGAACATCACAAGATTTTGAGAGAAAAAATGTTTTGCTTACCAGTTTCATCAGCCACAGTAATCCAAGCAATTTTAGTCTTGTGCAGGTATGTTTGTTTCAGTGATCTTAGTTGTCCATGGACACTGGGAATTGAGACATAAACTTGTGCTGAAACTTAACAGCCCAAGAAGTTGCTATAGAATCATAAAATGATTTGGGTTGGAAGGGACCTGAAAGAGCATCTAGTTCCAACCCCCTGTCATGGATAGGGACACCTTCCACTAGACCAGGTTGCTCCAAGCCCCGTCTAGCCTGGCCTTGAAAACTTCCAAGGATGGAACATCCACAACAACTCTGGGCAACCCGTGCCAGTGTCTCACTGGATTAAGAACAAAGTCATGCGGAATAAGGTAAACTCTGTGTCCAAAGGAAGGGCAGTACTGAAAAGAAGCCAGCTAAGGAAGGGAGCGGTTATACTGTGTAACTGGGATGTCTGGCATCATATTCATCTTACAGGTTTGTATCTTGAGGGAAAATAAAATCAGAAGAAAATCACCAATACAATTGGCCTCATCAGTAAGAACTGACTGTTTCTGGAGATGTCTGGATGTAGTTGCTTGCACCCAGATGTAGTTCACTTTTTCCAGAGTTGTTGCTGAAAACAATGCTGTGTTTCTTTCCTGCCAAAGAGCAGAACTTCATGCTATTTCTTCATTTTTCATTTGTATGAAATGAAGTTATCATCTTGCACAAACTGAGGAAATCAGAATTAGACAAAAGAGTGATCAGCAGAGGCTAACACCAGCTGGTTTTCATCAAATATCTTTGTGACTACAAATCTAATCCAGTAGGATGAGCGCATTTATTACCTGAATCTGCTCTCTGCATTTTTAATGCCAATAAGACACAGATGGTTCTCAAGCTGTGCATTAGGCATCATCAAGTTTTTTTAAAAAACTCCAGGACTATGCCTACAGCTCTATTTACGGCCGTGTTTGAATTGAACTGGCATCTGATGAATGATCAGTTCAGTTACAGCAGTGCGGTTACAACAATCTCTTCAATCTGGAGTTTCGCTCCCAGCTTTTAGAGATGGCAGTACTGCTTACCAAATGGCACATGGGATATTGGAATGTAGGGAACTAACACATATTCACCACAAACAGCTCAAGATAGGCTGTTTATTCATCCATTTCTTTCCTCCAATCCCTTATCACATTTCAGATCTGATGAAGTGACAGAAACAGAGGCATCCAGAGTACCCCAGTCTTCTATAACCTTGTCCTTTGGGAGTTAGGAAGAGCAGGGGGAGATAGGAGCAAGCTGTTCAAAGGGCCCTGGTATGACACTTTCACTGTTAGTTTTGTATCTGGCACATTCAGTGAGGGAGGATGAACAGTATCTCAAAGAATTCTGGTAACAAAAAGGGGTCTTTAGTTGGAATTTTATGAAAATATGGAAAAACAGGCATAACAAAATAATAGTAGAGGGAACACTAGAAGGATGTGTTGTTTTCCCTCTATCATTTAGCAGAACCTCCTTACGTTGTCTGTATTCTAGATGTATTTGAACTGTACCTATTTGTCCCAGTGTGCATGATGATTCTGAAACCTGTTACTCTTTGGTCTGTCAGTGCTGGTGATTCAACAGAAAAAATAAAAGTGTGCTCAAGTAATTATGACCCATGGCCTTTATTGATCTCTTTGTGTTATCAAAACTCGGAGCAGGAGAATGTAGAATCTTCAGGAGGATTTAAGACAACATTGTCTCAGATTAGCTGGCTTCATCACTGGGGAGGTCTGGTGGGTTCTGCAACACTTAGGTTATTTTTAAGTTTATGAACAATATCACTTGGTAAATCAACTAAACATATACAATTCTAGGTTACGTTCTTCACCATCTGAGGAGTTAAGTCCATCACATCTCTTGAGAAAGTCACCTTCTCCAGCTTTAACTGTAAACTGCAGCAATGTGAGTATGTCACTGCCTGTAAAAATCGGAAAGTAAAAGGTTAATGTAAAATAGCTTACAGCCTGTGTTTGAATGAAATTACCCTGACTTATGTTTTTGTGAGAGGTTGCATAAGGTATTGCCAACTACCTGGCAGTTGTGAACATCTTCTGAGAGATGTGACAGCAGCAGAAATTCCAACCTCACTTACAGGAGCATCAGTTCAAGCCTTAAGGGGCTATTCCCAAGGCTGAGTACTGCAGTCTCCACTCAGTTTATTAGGATCTCTGCTGAAGCTCTACAAATGTGCTAAATATGAGTGTGATTCATGTGATGAGGACTGTTTTGGATTTGGAATCACATTAAAACTTTTGATGATAAACTGTCAGAGGGTAGAAGTGTTTTTACCTGTTGACAACCTAAATATAAATCAGTTCTTGTTTTCTCTCGCTTGTACTTTTAATGTTAATGTTCTTAGAGACCCTTTTAAAAAGTCTGTGCTGTATATTCCCAGTTCTTAAATGTTTCAAATTTTTACTTTGAAGATATTTCACTAGTTTTCTAAAAATTGATAGAATGTGCTGTTCTGCTAATCTAGTAGTGCTGGTAACATCACAAACTATAACTGTTATAAATATTGATCATACCTTTGGACTAATTAAGATATTTTTTACTTAACTATATTGTATGTTGTGTATTGTGTGCTGTATTAAAAGACATTCACTTCTCCGTCAGCATTTCTTTGAATGTAAATTTCTTCCCAGTTAAAGACAGTTTATCTTCCCATTGCAATTTTCATTTCCTAACAATTCTGTTCTGGACTAGGGATTGTTTTGGCTTCCTCCCTTTCTTATGATCAGCTTTCCCATGCCTTACTGCAGGTCTTTCTCCCTAAGAGTTGGTTGAATTCATATATACTGAACTCTGTAAGTCATGCAGCATCTCATCATAAGGATAACTTCATTGTATTAATAGAAGGTTTTTCTTTATTCTGTGCTTTGGTATCCCATTTGTTCCTAAAATGCTGTTGTAAGGCATTTCAACTTTATTAATTTCCTAATAGAATATACACAAGTCAGGCAGCTCAGGAAACCTCTCCTGCTAAATTGCATGTTTGAGTTACATGAAACAAATAAAAAAGTTTTTTAAAAAGGTATTTGTTTTCCCTGTATGTTTGGGTTAGAATGACTTCCATCTCTATTGTTGCTAGCCTCATTTTTCTGAAGAGCAAAGGTTTTTATCATGATGGCAGCAAAATAATAGAAAAGGTGAAAGTTTATAATTCATATAGTTTAATGCATTTAGAACATGGGAGGTATGAGGGTCTTTTTGTTATCTTTTAGCTAGAATGTGTCAATGTTAACAAACATCACTGGGAATTTGTAGTTTATGGTACTAGTCGTGGAATGTGTATACCAGTACAATTTGTTGTGCAGGATCTATTTGCTGAATATTGAATTAGACCCTCAGTAAAGGAGAAGCCATCACTGTAAAGTACCTTTGACAGATGTATAAGTAACACCTTTTATTTAAGCCAAGTTTAGTGCTATGTAAAAAGTATTTTTAAATGCAGTAGATCTGCTTATTTTTCATTTACCCTATCTAGTTCTTAATACTTTGACAGTGATTTAAATTTCTGAAATGTAATAACTGTGACTAAATTCAGGATTTAATTCTGCCTTTTTTACTACTTCTGTTCTTTCAGGTGCCAAATAAAGAGTTGATTCAGATACGTCCTTCAGAAACAGAAGTTACAGAGACTTCAGAACAAAACCAGGGTGCTAGTCCATATCCCAGTAATGAACCTCTCCTCAGTAAGATTTGTTTCTCTTGTGGGTATTTTGAGGGTTGCAAGGGATAAATGGTGTAATTGTTGAGCGCACCACTTTACAACCATTTATAAGTTGTAAAGAGGTTTGTCTGTGTCTGAAGATGAGGGGACTCTTAAAACAGATGTACTGTCATGGGAAGGCAAACAGCAAAGGTTTGATCAGCAATTGAATTTTGTGACAAAAATAACACTGTGTAACAGAAATTTACCATTGCGTTCTTGCATGCCACAGTTTTAATTAGGTCCTTGCTAGTTCTCTCTCCAGAAAAGAGAATTTCAGTGCAATGTGCAGGAACTGGTTGTAGTCTGTGAACTTGTAAATTTTTGTCCTTTAAGCACTTCCTCTCTTTCTTAACTGCAAGCTGTGAATAGTCAATACAAAGGGCTAGTCGAAATGTTTCAGAAAGAATTTGATTTTTCTTTATCCCTCAGTTCAAGTGTGCACTAGGGCAGCAGTTTGGATGTAGGATTCCCTGGCCTTGTAAGAGGAGAATTCTTTTGTATTGTTTTTAATATAAAAGGCAAAGTGCTATAAAAGTGATGTTTGTGCTTATGCTGTATTTCACCTCTTAGAAACTTCTCCATCTCCCTTTTTCATTTCTGTTACTAGAGCTTTATTTATTTATAACCTATAGCTTTCTTCCAGTTTAGCTATGAGCTCTTTATATAAAAAAAATCCCAAAGGAAAAAAAAGCTAATCCTCAAATAAGTGTTTGAAAAAGAAATCCAAACCAACAACAATTCTCCAAGATAGGCAAGGAAGTGTTTTTCATTGATACTTGAGCCAAAGCATTTTACCTTACTTTTCTTAAAGGCAAGGTTATAGCGTTGATTTCTAGAACTAACGCATAGTAACTCATATGGTTCAGGAGTTCATCCGGCATAGTACATTAGATGAGAATTCAGGCACACGACTGTATTTCCCGCTACAGTAACATAAAGTAGAACCCAGTTTTCTACTTCAGTGACATGAGCTTTACTGCATGGATACAAGTTTTATTAGCTAGCAGTGGGAGGTAGTCCAAGGGATTGGCAAGGCTTCAGTCATTATCTATGTCCTTGTAACTGTTTGTGGATAGCCATTATTTCTATTACTTGATTATTTTTTTCAGCATGTGTTTGCCTTGACTTCGAAGGAAGGTGCTATTTAAAAACAAGTATGTTTTGAAAGTTACTGTATTCTTCATGCTTTATACCGCTTACGTTAATGTTTTAATAATTTTATAGGTGGTAATTCTCAGCTAGACTTTGATGCAATATGTGAAAATGATGACACTGCTATGACAGCTCTTATGAATTACTTGGAGGCTGATGGAGGACTTGGTGATCCAGCGGAACTCAGTGATATACAATGGGCTCTCTAGTTTTGCTTTTTTGAAATAAGAAGGAATGTCAAATCCGGAATGCACAACAACCATACATCCTCAGTACTGTACTATAATTTTTTAATGTCTCATTTGAATTCATACTTACTGTCTATATATTTCTAAAGACCGAAGCCTTGTTCAGAGAGAGAGTTTCTTCTGATGCACCTATGGAAAAATGCAATATTTTTTTCATGATGGGGAAACCTTGAAATTTTAATATTGAACCATCTGTAACTGGAATGCTTAAAACACTATATTTTTGCTAAGAATCTGTAACCAAAAGGTACTGTACAGTGTACAGGAATACTTTTTCTTAGTTTTAATACTTAAACCTTTTATTTATTGTTTTTGTTTCAAATGCTAGAATATTGAATATCCATGTTACTTTCTGTAGAACCTACTGTACTTACACAGTTTAAGAATATTTGTAACTATTAAATGTCATTGAAATGATGAATTGCACACACTACACTTGTAAAATAAGGTATTGTAATTCTCAAATGAAGCAGTTTGTGATTCCTTGCCTGTCTCAGAAGTGCAATTTTTGTAGTCAAAAGTGAAAATAAAGCATACAGTTCTGGGAGGAAGGATTTGCATTGGATCACCATAACAATCAGAAGAGAATGTTTTGAGAAAAATGGTCATTTCCCCAGTACATGGTAAGGGTATAAGAAAGGAGTAACAAAATCTTAATTACTATTTTGTATTATTTGTAATATGTTATTAGAGGGGCAGTTTGTAGAACCTAATGAAAGTAATGCTGTAACTGTAATATAGCACTTTGGTCTCACCACAGGTTATTTACTAACTAGAGAAGTTTGGATTGTCTTGGTCCCAGAGTGAGGCTAGCACTCTCTGTTAGTACAAACATGTTCTATACTATCTTTTATAGTCTCTATGTTTTTGGAGAGATTAGGGTGATTTTCTATTGCTTGAGCTGTGACTTTTTAAAGTACTTGTGTGACATAGTGCTGTCTGTAAGTAAATGCCATATAGGATGACCTTCTTTTGGGGGACAGCTTTTGCAAGAACTGTAACCCAGTTACAGAATATTACTTAAGAACATGGCACTTAATAGGTTGCATTAGAACAATATAGCATTAATATATAAAGTGGATCTTTTATCTCTGGTATTAAAGGTTTAGATTATTTTTTGCATCGATTATATCCATAAAAGCATAGTTTTTTCTGCTTTGTTTTGGTTTTTAAATTCAGGTAATGAAAGGAAAGCATTTGAAGATACTCGATATGTGCATACTTAATACAGACATTTAACCACAGGTACTACCATAAGCATTATGGTATTCGTTTTAACACTAAAGATGAGGAGAGAGGCAGCCTGTTTGGGCTGTTTTTACGACGGCCGAGGTGTGTGAAGAAATCGATGTGGTAGCCGCTAGGTGTCAGGCTTCTACTGTTGGATAACGGCCCTTTCCTGAAGGAATACGTAATTTGATCATGCACTGACTTCTTCCTATGCTTTGGCAGAGCACCTTTGTATCTTATAGATATGAACTTCTTTGCAAATGATGAATTTCTTGGTGACATCTTGTCCAGATTTTCTAGAACGGACTGTTGGATTCATTTTTATTTTTCAGTCTATAGATTTTTTGCATTGAACTTGCATGTGATTTCCTACAGTCAAAAGGTTTTGGTTTTTTTACAGACATGGGGCCAAAATTATCTGTTCACTAGCTTTATTAGAGTAAACTTTGCTGTTTCTTCACAGACATGAATTTTGGGCTACATCATGGCGCAAAATGAAAAATAAGCTGGCACTTTGAAAGAATTGCTAGAATTCTGTTTGTATAAATGAACTCTGAGAATTTCCGTTTTTGCCACTGTAAAATGCATTTTCCTTTTTCTATTTAATTATAGAAATAAACTCTAAATAAACCAAGAAATACTGCAGCTGAGACAGATAAATGAGTAAATAAATAACTTGAAATTATACAGACTTTCCTCAACAGTTTCTTTTCGAAAATGGTGCACATGTTGTTATTGAAGGAGCATATTCACTCTTTGACAAGATTTATACAACTGTCTAGAGTCAAACCACTATTTTTTGATTCTTCTTGGATTTCTTTAAAAAATAAAACCAGAAATGCGACCTGGAGTCTTTTGCAGTGATCGGTATTGTGGCTCTCAATTAATTTATTAGCTTCTCCCTTTACTGTTTGTGAACTTTTGTGGCTTAAAGCAGTCTTACAGAAAAAGTGCGACTTGTAAGTAATGGTGAAGTTAACACACTGAATGCAGTTGAGACAGCAGGTGCTTATTGCTGTTTGTATAACAATACAATTCAATAATATATCCACAGGGGTTGTATTTTTGGCATGGTGCAAGTTGTTGGCGGATGTGCTTAGGTCAGGTCAATCAAATGTTATTTTGATGCACTGCTGTTAAATACCAAGTACTCATGCTTTCAGATCCCAGGCCCATTCCCTGAAAATATAAATGGGGAGGTTGAACTAATGAGGATTTTGGTAGCTCAAGATGATATTCCCTAGCCAGGGTAACTTTGTAATCCAAACTAACATGCATTTTCAAGGTATTAAATACCCTGGTGTTGCAGCTTCACTGGGATGTCTCTGGAAAGGAGAGTGTCTGTATGCTCTACCTGAAAGATGCTGTTTAAACAGAACACATGCATACGAGTCTTCCAGAGTCTTGTTTCGGGTAAGTATGCTAAGTGATAAAGCAGGTGTCAACAGGTTCTTAAAAGCCTTATTAGTTATCAGGGTTGTACTTGGAGATGGGTCAACTAATTTGTTACTAAGGGCACATAAGGAATTAAAGATAAGAAAATCTTGATGGGAGAGGAGTTCAGATGTAAGCAGCAGCTTATTTGGGAAACCAGTTCCTGTGTTGACAGGAAAACATGAGAGAATTCTTCTCAGAATTAGGAGCAGGGAATGAGAATGTGGTAGAGATAAAGACCATCTGGGTATTGTTGGAATGAGCAAGGGGTCTGGCTGGGCGGAGGGTAATAGTTGGCTGTCACCAGCCTGAGTTGGATCAGAGGCAGGCTGCAGAAAGGCCTGGACTGCCATGTGGCACACAGGATTAAAACAGTGCTTCAGGATACCTTCGTCTTGTACAGTGACGAATCATACTAAACCTTAAGGTTTTGCATTTCCTGTAATGATATCTGACAGGTGGGGGGTGGGGGCAGAGGGATCCTTTCTGAGCTCTGCTGGATGCAACTCCTCAGGATTTCCTCATAGTGTTTAGCCAAGTGCTGTGCTCTTGCACAGTTTCAAGCAGAGCTTCAGTCCATGTTTCTTTCCTGTGGTGCACTTATTTCTGGTTTTCTCTGGATCTTATGCTTTTTTAAGAGTATTGGAAAATTTGGTTTACTCACAAGCACAGAAGGCTAAATTTAGTCATGTTAGTGGTTGCTCACAGCAGCATGTTCCGGTTCATGATCCAAACTGAAATGAAGAATTTATTCTTGCACAAGTGATGTTGATTCCCTCCAGACCCTGACTTCTGGCCTTTCCCACTTAGTCTTTTACTTCTGTTCCATGGGCTGACATAGATCATGTAAATTCATAAAATGTCTTGGAATTCCAGGAAGTAACCATCAACTGGAAAGGTTTGTGCCACTCAGGACTTCTCTGAAGATGGTAATTTTATTCCCCTATCCCTGATGAGATACTTGGGCTTATAGGTTCTTGCAGGTTAAAAGATACAGAACCATGTTTCAGAGCAGCAGAATTAGAGGATGCAGGAAAAAAGGCGAGTGGTGAATGAGCTGGTGAACTGCTTCTGCAGCACATTCTGGGTGCACCTCATTTCTAGAAGATTGATGTAGATGGCTCTCCTTTACTGTGACAGATGGCTGTCATGACCAAGTTTTCTGGCTTCTTGGCTTAATTATTCCCAGAAATTTCATATCTTCCTGGTGAGGAAAAGACAGACTTCCTGAGATATGTCACAAGTTCTTATGTTCTTTAGAAATAGCCGCTTTTACTGGAGCAGGTCCTGTGGAACCACTGCCAAGCTATACTAGCCTACTGTACCGGGGAATAAAAAAGAACAACCAACCAACCAACAAAAACCCCAACTAAGGGTCCTGAGAGCTAAGTTGTGTCAGCTTCTGTGAAGTTTTTTTTACCTTAGCTTAAATGGGAAAGAAAAGGGAATAAAGTACCTCAGCATACCTTATTTATTAAAGGATGAGTTCACATATATGGGCAGTTACTACACGTAACTTTTTACTCTTCATTTGTTTTCATATCAAAACTTCTAGAAATAAACACACAATCCTTGGAATTCATAAACAGTTTTGGGGGAAATCTCTGCCTTGGTTGTTGCTCTCACAGTGCTGGCCCTGTCTAGGTGTAAGTTTTCTTCTCTCGTATTTGCAGGACCCAAGCATACATGACTTGACATCTGTGATCTGTTGAAAACTTAGGGGACTTTGGCACAGCTGAGAGAAAATAACATAATTAATGGTCTCTTTTGTAACAATGAAGTGTATCAATGTGTTTCTAGAAGGGAATGGAAAGTGAGCAGCAGGATTTTGAACTATGTAATATCTTGGGTAATATGCAATGCTTTTAAACAACAAATCTGACTTCAAAGATCACTTCTTTTGTAATCTTATAGATAGGGTAGTAAGACGAGTCGATAAAAATTATTTGACAGGAGTGGTTCCATCCTAAGTCTTCATCTTGTCAAAATAGGATAAGCAAGTTAGTTTCTTAATCCCTCATACTTTATGTACCAGGTTTGATTTGCCAGTCCTTTAAGAATAACTTTTCCCCTGCAGATATAGTTGCAATATTAGATAATGTTTTTGTTATCACTGAAGAGATGGTAAATCTCTTCAAAAAAACAAACAAACCAACCACACAAAAAACCAAGAGGCAGATGAGCTTAGTGTTGTTCAACAAGATACAATCAGATGCTAAAGACTTGTTTTGCAGCACTCTGGGCTGGTTCCACTTCACTCTGCATGCAACGTAAGAGCAGCCACAGTGTGAGCAGCAATGGACAGGAGCTGACCCCTAAAGAAAAAGTTAAGAATAGGATAAGCACAGCAGCTGCTTGCAGCTCTGGGGATTTCCTGAGCTCAGTTTGGTTTGTCCATTTGGTAAACCCTTAGGGATGCTGATTCCAAGTCTGTCTGTTTGACCACCTCTCCACTGAGCCCATGGAAACTACTTGTATCTGCAGATTCTAACAGGGAGTGCCATGGGCCTCCTCCCTGTTGCAGGAAGAGCCACTTCTCTCTATTCTGACTCTGCTAGCTTTGTTTGCTAACCACTACTTCATTTGTGAATCGCTGCTTCTGGCCCTGGAAGAGACAGCAAACGGTTGTTTCTTACTTTCTGTCTCTATGATACTCGTAACTACTTAGGTTTTTATGACAGTCCCCCTTTATGGACCCCCAGCTTTAAAGCTTTTAAAATCTTACAGTTTTTCAGAGCTGTCCTGCTTGTGATTTATTACAGTAATTTACAGCCTGCCTCTAGATTGTCTTAAAAAAAAATATACCAAGCACCCGTGTATTTCATTTCCTGTGGTATTTTTTAACTCTTGGAAGCATTTTGTATCCAAGTTCCGTAAGGAACTTGAAGTTTCCAGGATAAAAACATGTGTTGTGTATCTCAGAAATCAGAGGTCATTATTGCAGAGTCTTTACAGTTCCTTTGGTAGAAAGCCATGGGAAGTGCTCCAGTGTTGTGGGAGTTTGCAGATAAACAGAAAGATCAAATGGAATGAAACTCCAGATACAGTCGCAGGAAAAAGACACATTTTCCACCACACCCGACACCCACACCCCACGAAAACCAAACCAGTCAGCATAACTACTTATAAAAATAACCTAAAATGCAATTCTATACCCTGCTGCAAGCAAGATGCTTGTATGTGTGGGGCTGTGGCAGGGGGCTCCATCCATTCCTTTGTGATAAAGCAAGGGGGGCTGGATTGTTTGTTCTCTGTCTCCACCTTTGTTGTGTTTAAACCAAGTATTTACTGATTCTGGCCAGCTTTCTTATCACAATCACTTCAGCGCTTTCAGGTTTGGTGATAAGCATAAAGGTTAGTAACTTCAAAAATGGGGAAGAGGATTATTGAGAGCAGTCTGCGGGGAAAATGTTTTCAAGTGGATTATTTTCCTGCTTAGGCTAGTGTGCATCTGCTCCCTTTCCAGGCAGGCACTGAATAATCCAACCCATTTCAAAATTACTGATTTTAGGTTTCTATGGATTATCTAAATAGAATTTGAAACTTCACCTTATCAATCTGGAAGGATTTAGGTACAGTGCTGAGTGGAACTTGCATTGCTGAAACAGCTTGTTTATGTTAGTAAACGTGATCCCTTTTAGAAGGACTGAGAGTTACCATTTCTAACTCCTCATCTTGCTGCTGTCTGCTTAGGGAATAAGGCTTTCAAAATTCAGACTGGTGGTCTTGAGGAATGTCCCGCTCAAATAGAGATTCAAAGTTGTTCAGGTATTTTTTGGAACAAGGAATTTGGAAGATGTAATTTAGAGTCCAGTAATTTGCATTTTTATGGAGGGAAGCTTCTCATAGGACAGAACTTCTAACTGGTTTCAGTAGTCCGAATTCAGTTCACTGTACGACAATGTTATTGATGTGGGAATTAGGCACATGCTGTATGGGATGACCAGATTGTGTTTTCCTTCAAAGTGATCAGACTTTCATAGGTATGTTTCATTTGGTCACTGATGCAAAAGGAAATTTACAGGCACTTCTTTTTGTAATTTAGTCAAATGCCCAGTGTGATCCTGTGTGTGCCAATGGATGATTGAACCCTTCCTTGCTATTAAACAGCTTGGGAAAGAAACTTCTTCCAAGCCTTCCAATAGCTGTAATGGAGAATGAGCTTTTAGCTCTTTGCAATTTTGGTTCTTCTAAAAGCTGAGTTTCACTGAGAACGCAGACCAGAGTTTACAGGATTTTTAATAAGTCACAAGTGGACTTTAACTTTGTAATTGATTTATACTAGCAAAAACTGAGTATCAACTTGACTCCACAACAATTGGTAGAATTCTTTGCCTCTGACTTCATTGTGGCCAAGATCAATATTAAGAATTATTGCAAGGTGACTGTTGAAACTGAAGTGCAAAGTAGAAAAACGGGCTGGGTATAAAGCTTCTCTCCAGGCAGGCTGTATTTTTTCTGTTCTTTCCCTGCAGTTAACACTGGAAAAATGTGTGGGCATTTAGATACAGAAACCGATACCTATTTAATTCACACAAGCTGCAGATGAAATCATCATAGCAGAACTTGTCACTTGCAGGTATATGCAGGTAATGCATCTTTCAGTAAGACAAAACTTTCTAAATGTTGTAGCTTTTCAGGAAGTGACAAATTTAAGTCATGTACAGCTGGTAACAGCTAAGAAGCAAAAAAAGAAAGAAATCAGCAATACTCACGTACTACACTCAAGTTTAGTGCCACAGTTAATCACATGGAAAACAAGTTATACTCAAAACAGCCTTCTGGCAAGATGTTTGTGTCAAAACAATAACCTTAGTTCACATTTCACATCATTTATTTCATAGAAAAAATAACAGCAAAAAGCTTCTCCAGTATTTCTACTAAGCATGCAGCGTGTTTCTGCGATCTCGGGGAACCGTGTCTTTGAATAGATTTTAAATGGCGTTTCAGCATCTTGGTGGAAATACAAGTTGTATTCTAGCTAAGATATGCAGATGTCCACATATTAAAATTAATACAAAAGGTTTCGCAAAGGCATAAATTGTTGTAGAGTCTTCATGATGTTTACTATCGTTACTCCCTTTCATGATGGCTAAATTTAATCATCAGTTAAAAACCTGCAGCCCTTGGTAGCTTTCAAGAGGAATTCTACACAATAAGATATTAATTTTATGAACTTTAGTATTGAAATGGTGGCCTAAAATTGATTATGCACGTTACTTTGAGCTGGAAATAGTATAACCAATAATTGGTGTTAAGCACTTTAAAAATAGCTGATGTATATGAAAGGACACTGTTATTCTTTTTAATTGATATAGTATTTTCCTGCAGAAGGATCCCTGCTTTAGTGATACTACTAATGATGTGACAACATGTGCAGTACTGTCTTAAGAAAAGCCAGGGCTAGTTCTGAACAGGCTGGTTTGTAGACGGCACAGTACAGCACCGTCAGCACACCAGTGGATCCTAGAAAGAATCTAGTTATGATAGCAAAGCCTGTAGGACTAACCTAATTGCCTTGGCTTCCACCAGCTTGGATATCTCAACACAGCACTACTCAGTATGGTGTAAACATAGTCTAAAAACTTAATCTCACAGATATATGAATGTAAGTAGCTTTATTCACTTGACTAGCTCTGTTTAGAATTAGCCACATATTTAAATAAATATTTGCACTTGGGGTGTAAAAGGTAGCTTAAACTCCACAGTTAAATTGCTTCTTTGGTTAGTGGTTAAGTGAAAGCTCGTGGCAACACGGTAGTTCTGCACTGGAAGGAGAAAACAGAAAATAAGAAAAACAGGTGGAGCCACAGGCAAAAAACAAACAAAAAGATCACTTTTAGCAAAGGTTGACAGTATCAGAATTATATTGAGATAGTTGTAAAACTGCAGTTAAATAGGTGATCTGCACCTCAGTTTTAAACCTGATTTGATTTTTTAGTGCAATAATTGTAGTCAAAATATTTCTCAAAGGTTCATTAACATTAGAAAAATATTAATAGCATTTTCTTGAGAATACATTTCAATAAACACTAGCAAATCACTGAGTTCTTTCTGCATCAGACACAACACTTTGGAGTTCAAGGGCCTTTTGCTGAAACTTCCAGACAAATGCTAATGACGGTCTGAGCTTCTACTGTGGAAATAGGAAACTTGGCCTAAGAGCAAAGCCAGGATAAACATGTGGATTCAGCCATGGTTTAGCTTAAGCAAAGCCATACAGAAATAGCTGCAAACTTTACTAAGCAGATGTGGCTTCCCTTTTGTGAACTTGGGATAGCACTTCCAGATTTTTAACTTTGCCTATCAGTTCTCAGTGTTACAGCTGTTCTTACAATTGCTGTGTGGTTTAAGCAATTAACTTACTTTCCTAAAGCATATAAACTGAAATGAAAATGTTTTTCAGTCCTGCCTGTTGAAGGTCATGCCACTGTAAAGGAATAAGGGAAAGATTCATGGGGCCAGAAGGAGACTGAGGAAGCGAGCACACTTTGCTCGCAAGACTGAGTAAGTCTCCTGAAATGATCCCATTACTTGTAATCTAGCTCAAGATGAAAACTGATCATTAACTGCTGAAGTTGTGGGGTTTTTTTCCAAATAGGTGAGATCTTCACATAGACCTGAACTGTAAGGAAAATTAAGACTAATTGGTGGTTGGGATTTGAGTCTCCCAGCTGGCCTCACTATGCACACTCCTCTCCTTAAGCCTTTCTGTGGAAGAGTGAGTTTAGTACTCTCATTTGGCTTGTATTTTTACAGTGTGTAATGGAGCGAGGTATTGTCTCTGGCTGCATTTCCATGAGAAGTGAAGGCCTAACCTCATGCTTCTTCAAAATATCCTTCAAAAATATACTCTGCTCACCAGTCACTTGCACCTACTCGTGTTTTTCCATTTATAGTAAGTCTTGCTGTAAAGACAAGCGCAAATTAAAACAGAGGCATACTCAACAAGACTGACACTTCCATGTGAGTGTTATGTACTACCCCCAGTCTCGCTGTATGTTGTAACTTGGAGCTGTGTCTCACCTCATCTGCCTTCTAAAGAAGAAGGATTCAAATAGGTTTTTACCTGCTCATCATAATGAGAAACCTGGAGTGAGACTAACTTAATCTACAAAATCTCATTATCAGGGTTTTCATTTGGGTTTGTCAGTACTCTGGCAGAATTACAGCACTTCAATGAGTTTAATGCTGCGAAGACGAATTAGACTTTTTTCTTAGTCTTTTACTAATGCTAAAATAACTTGGATTAATAATGTTACCAATGAAGTTTCTCTGCTCCAAGGACTGGTACAATGCAGACGAATGATAATACTTAGCATAAATATTTTTAAGTGTAGGTTTCTGTATGTTTAGAAATTGTGCAACTTCAAACATTACCCGCTGAACCTATGTGTTAGTCTTTTTACAGAACTAGAAACTTGGATACAGACATCACAGCCTTTGTCCCAAGGCTGTGATAAAAGATCCAAAGATCCTATCCATGGATTTTTTCACGTGGTGCTATCTCTGGACACACCTCAACTTGGTTGCAGAGATACTTCCTCAGCCTAAGAGGATACATCACATTCACCTTCAGTTTCATTGGCTGCTTTGCCAAAATTGCAGACTCAGGTTATAGCATAGCACCAGTTGTGGTTGTATTTGTTTTGTAGTATGCAAGCACTTATGCCTCAGATACTGGGGTGGCCCTACTCACAGGTTTTGATTCTCATTAATTTAGTAGGTTTGTAATCGAAGGGTGACACGTAGAGGGCAGACACTTATAATTCCTGGTTCTGAGAGCCTTGACATAAAGGGTCATCCCTGCAACTGGGGCTTCTGAGAGCAGGCAGGAAAGAAAATGCTGAGCTGAGACAAAGCAAGCCAGGAAGGCTCTTGAGACCATGACTCCTCAGTTTTTTATTTCAAAACCAGTCAGGGTCCTAGAGCCAAAGTAAAAAAACCTACTTGCTATTTTCATTGGCATGATAAGGCTGAGACCATCAGCCATGCAAAACCGTATCACTCATGAAATCTCATGCTTTTGGGTAAAGGGCACAAGTGAATCATCATGATTGCAGTAGCATTGCTTCTTGGCAATGGATGGGCAGATGGATGGACTCCAGTGCTTTAACATCAGTGTCTAAAACTTCATTTACGCTCACGATGGCTACTGAGCATTTTTCCTCAACCTCACAAGGAGCTAGGGCAGGCTCTTTAGATGCACTTTGTATTCAAAGATGTGTGTTGGTGCAGACATTTTTGTAAACCCATGAAAGAGAAGGAAAACGGAAGGGGGGCTCTTCCATTGCTATTTGCATTCTACCTTACATCACATATACAAGGATACTGAGTTCAGCAATTGTGCATTTTAAACAACTAACCTGGTGCTTGGGATATCTGTGGCTATTTACTGCTTTGCTGCAGGCAACTGGTGCGACCTTTGGACTTTGCTGAATACCATTGTGTCTGTTTCCCACCTGTGAAGACAAGGCTCAAAGTGCTCCACACTTCAAAGGCCTTTTTTTTTTTTTTTTTTAAATAATTGCTTTATTGTTACAATAAGAACAATCATAAAGTGCACAAGGCCGAGGGACACCACGTGTTAGTGATATTCTCCTACCTGGGAAGGCAGCACATGGAGAGTTAATAATTGCCAAATGTAATTATTGTCAAGCTAAGGCTGCTTTTCTGAACAATGTATAGAGTAGATAGCTAATGCCACAGCAATATAAGGAAATCAGTGTTGTAGCTCGTGTTGTTGGGTCTCCTTGCCTGATAAGGAATGCTGCTGCACCCTTAAAGTCATGATTTTGTTGGTAACTCCTCTTGAAAAGCAACATAAGCATAATGCAGCAAACTTGAGTTGCACATGACAAGTTGTACTTGCAAGCAGTGACACCATTTGTCAGCCTGATTAATTAGAATTTAATCAATAGCTGGGACACAGCTGTCAACTGGCAAACCAGCATATGGAGCTGATCTGTGATTGAAGAAAATAAGAACTTGTGTGCACATTAGCCCTATGCTTCTGTTACAGAAATCACTGTTTATGTTTGCACCTCACCAGATTGACAATAAGTCTGAGTTCTTCCTGTGACTTCACTTTCTAAGGTTTTGGAGAAAATGGCATATGAAGATGAGCTTTGTGCTAAAAGTAAATCCAGTGCTCTGCTGCTATCTATAGTATTTCCTGTCTCACAATAGCCCACCCAGCTGTCTTCTCTATAGCTGAATGTTCAACCCTAAGTAATGATGCACAGAAGACGTAATTCTGCAATGCAGCACAGTGCCAGTGGCAGCTGTAGATTTGCTGTCCCCACATATTAATACAGACTACAGAGGCTTTAATGTCTCACTGAAAAAACCTGTGTGGGCAAAACATGCTGCTTGGGAATTGCCAATTTACCTGGAAGACTGCTGGGGTTGTACTCATAATTGTTCCCTTAGGTGATTTTAGCACATGTTCCCTGAAGCACGCAGAGTGTAAAATTATGTTATTCCTTAAGAATGCGAGAAGTTTGAACTCTCTAAGAGAGGGCGGTGTATAGAAGTACCTGAACCTGCACGCTTCTCTCTATGGGATGTAGCTAACCTCTATTCTGCACCTGACCTTGATAAGTCATTCTTCATCATCAGACACTACTGCCAAGGCAGCTACTTTGAGGTATAGCTAGGATAAGGGATTCTAGAAAAAAAATCCCACCTTAAATGAGGTTCCCAAAGTCAAGACTCCCAGTGCCTCATTTACTGCCAGTTACTGAGCTGAGCAGTGCTGTCGTTGATTGAGTCGCCCAGAACATTCCCATCAGATGGGACAGCACTCATATTAGGTCAGAAAAAGCATTTAGGTTTATCTGAAATTGTGCAAGATGTCGGTCCCAATTACTAGAATGCAGATAGTGAAGGTTCACCATCTTGTGTGCATAGCAGAGGCCAGGAATGTGCAAGGAACAACAATGGCTCAAGACGGGGGAATCCTCCTGGGTACCATGCCTGCTCCGCAGCTTGCGCAGCCACGCAGAACCATGGCAATGGCACTGTCTATCTCAGCATCTGGCCTAATATGTCACCATGAGGAATCTTTGTTTTAACTAACAGATACAGACAGACACAGAGCCAGGTAAGTCCCTAGTGAGTGCACTGATGCACGTACAGCAGAACATTATTCCGAACAAAGTTTGTGTTAGCTTGGGTTCAGAAATGTCCCCTCCAGATCTGCCTGCTCTGGTGGGTAGTGCTTTGCTTTAAATATCATTCTGTGCTGTTTTGACATTTCCTCCCTCCTATAAGTTACAGAGCTTATCTAAAAAGCTGGAGGGGCTTTTTTCTTGAAGTGGGAGCATTCAAGCAGATAGGCAGATCTGCCACAGGGCTCCAACAAATAAATGATACCAACCCTTGCTGAACATAGTGCAGATGTAAGTTTCAGCTGTCAAAGAGATGCATTTGCTCCTCCTGTATCATCAGGGTGTATACCTCATGAAGATGGAGGCACAGCTCTGTGGTGTCCTGCAGTTATATTACAGGTTCTTGCCTCCAGAAGTTACTTATATAGTTTTGAACAGAAGTGTCTACAATAGGTTGCAGCAAGGGATGGAGGAGAAAAACAAGGGTAAGATGACTGGAGGTTGCCATTGTGTCTCTTGGCAATCTCTTCTTGCTGAGATTCATTTCTGGTTAGTGTTCAACATGACACTGTCCTTGCCCCCTCCCTCAGTGCTCCCCTTTTATACTGCCATGCTGGAGGAGCTGCTGAGCACTGTGAGAGATAGCAGGGCACACTTCTCCTATAGTGTTAGAGTCACTATAAGCTGTGCACATCCATCTGAGGTACGCATCTCCCATTTTGGAAGTGCAGTACACTTGTCCCCCCCGTTCATTTCCTCCCAAGCTACATCCTCTCGTTCTCATCCTCCCCATAGCAACAGGCTGCGGAGTCTCATTCAGCCATTTTCACAATAACACTTTATTGATGCTGGAAGTTCAAATCATTATTTACAGACATTATTTCCCCTGTCAAACTCCAAGAGCTGCTAGCAGGCCCGAACAATGCTTGAGCTAGCTGCTTCTCCACCAGGAGCAGGTTCCAGGTTAAGTATGCCTTGAGACCTGAGGCAGGGAAGGGGTCATGAGCTCCAAGCCGAGTGAGAACTCGCTTCTTGTTCCCTGTTTTGGAAATATTGTAGCTACATTCAGGTTGGATGAGTCAAATTTTTTGAAACTGCCTGAAACTCATTTTGCTTGAAGTCCCTGGGGGCCCTTGTCGCTCTCCCAGCTCTCCTCTGATGTGTCTCTCCCAGCTAATGCAGGAACAATCAGCTGCATGATTTTGGTGAAAAGCAGGAGTGCAGCTTGCCTTAATGTCCTCCTATATGTGAAATAAGATATGTTTAATTTAAAAATACCACAACACAACGCAGTTCTGGTAGCTGACAGCCCAAGCTGATTGTTGCTGTAGCCAATAGGGATCCTGTGGGCTGAATGATGACACAGGACATGAAAGGCCTGGGGTTTTGAAGTCTTTTTTCCATCATGCTCTGTCATAGGAAATGCAGCACCGTTTCTGCCCTGCGTTACTGAAACATCCCCGTGACCTCCTGTGTTTGTGGTGGGGAGCGCGGGCTGTCAGTTTGAGAAGTTTTGCAGTAACTTTCTTGTAATGAGTTTGTTAACAGGAGTTAATGATGAAATGCCAAAGAAAAGAGGCTGGTCACCATGGCAGGACCTGAGCCTCTGCAGGGGAGCTGGCAGAGTCCTGCCCCAGCCACACACGGCCAAACCTCCTGCCTGGGGCCACGCCATGCCCTGGGTGCACCAGCACACCTCATCCACCCCAGTGCATTGCCACAGGCCAGGACGCCATTTTGACACCATCCTCAACCTCAGCCATGCACCCAGCCCCATGCCACTGTCCTGCCTCATGGACCCCGCTGGGGCCAGGGGTAGGTGGAATGTCTCTGGAGCTTCAGGCTGCTCCTTAGATTCATTTTCTGGCTCACTTGAGCGGAAAGTTTTGGGTTGCTTTGTTTATTTGGTGGAGATTTGCCCAGCACAGCTCTCAGTGAGCTTCCTGAGGCTGAGCGGGCAGAGAGGTGGCTTGGCAAGCCCCACTGGCGCTCCTGAACCACCATGTGCGTTGTTGATGGTGTTTCATTAATTTACCCTCTGCTGTCCCAGCTCCAGGGGATGTGACTGAGATGTGACTGACTGTGCCATACACCCCCTTCCCCACCTCTCTGAGGGGTCACCTGCTGCCATGGAAAATACATTCACATTGCTGTGAATTCAGCATATTGTTCAGAAACATCTTTTAAAAGCATATGTATTTCATATTTATTTCATATATGTCGTTCTCCCTTAGACAAAGGTACTGTTACTTACACGTGTATGAGCCCTGGGACTAAAAATAAGCATGGCGGTAGGAGGCAAACGAAGGGAAGCCAGCCTGCCCATAGCAGCACAGAGCAAACCAAGCTCAGCCTGGGCCAAAGGAGGCAAAGAAATTATGTACCCATCTCATGTAGGAATGAGCAAAAGGAGGATTTACACGGCAGGGGCTGGTGTTTTACCCCTGCAGTGCCCGTGTGCAGGGGTGCAAGGCCACTGCTTCCACGCAGCTGGGGTGGGTGCCTACATGCTCAGCATCATGGCTCAGTTCTCAGCGCACACGCATTGATCAAAACCCCTCTCTAGCTGGTGTCCATGTTTTTTACTAACCACGCAGACCATTACAAGCATGCTGTCCACAGAAAGAACTATGCTAAGCCTGGTGTCGTATATTTTTCATTAGAACATGATTTAGAAGGATAGTTTGCAGCGAGTCAAACTGCTTGGTGCTGCTCAGCGTCCCTCAAAAGGTAAGCATGAAGCTTTTGTTCCTCACTTTTATTCACAGCTTAGCAAGGAACACGAGGCTTTTGATGTGTAGTTCCCAGTTAGTTTCTTGGCTTCAAACTTATTCCTATTTCTGTTTCAGATTATTCAACTTGGTCAGCTCCAATATTCTTTCTGCACATGCAGAAAAATCACTTTTATCAAAACCTGGTTCAGTTCAGCCAATTCTTGTTCCAGACGTTCAGATGGTAATTCCATCAATTCAGTGATTTTATGTTCCCTAAAACTTCAACAGCAAACGTTTACGGTTTTCACCTTGAATTTATTTCATTCATTTTAAAAATTATATTAAACTTGTGTTTTAATACCCAGTGTAAGGATTTAATGCTTTATTTTCAATAGGCTTACTTCTTAAGTCAGCTATCAAATTATTAATGAATCCAACTTAAGTGTTTACTTATAGATAAGTGTATGCATACACTTTAAAAGAAAACAAGATTTTTAAATGTCATGCAGTCTAAAGTCCTGATTTCCAAAGATTAAGGGGGAGATTTATGTTTGCAAAACACTTGCCAAAAGATAATGGTTAATTCTGACTCCTGATTTATCTCAAATACGAAAATATCATTCCTTGGATGCCTAAGAGAGATTGAAAACTTCTTTTGAATGTTCCGTGCACGTGTTTTGTATATGAATTAAAGGCCTCATGTCTGAACTTCCTGACATTTTTGTTTGAATTTTAAGGTGGTTTATGTACAAATATAGGAGTGCTGTTGTAGTTATACATGAAGCCATCTGAGTAGAGGGAATTGGAGAGTCAGTTATGTGAAGATGCTGAAATAGTTCTTTATGGAACCCAGGATTAGAAGAAATATCCACAAACGTTAAGAAGAAATTACAATAACTTAGATCACTTAAATTTAAAACTGTCTTTAAGAACCTTTTTAAGATAAAATACTCATTTTAGGAAGCAAAGACATTTTTTATAGAAGATGGACAGAGCTGCTCTCACTGAAACAGATCTTCAGGTCTTGGAGGTCGTGATGAAACCTGCAGTGCATGGCACACTGTCACCTGAATTAAAAGAGATCTGCCTCTTTAAGGACATTCTCAGAAGTTTTTGGCACAAAGACAAAGCTGCCACAACAGGACTGCTGATGCGGGATCACAGCCCTCTGCATTAGCAAATTGTTCATTAATGAGCTGATAGGGCTAGTAAAACCATTTTGCACAATGGCATTTAGCCAACGAGATATGACAGCTGAAGGTATTTTCCTGAAGCCAAGCTGCCAGAGGAGGTGCCCCTTCCGTCTTCAGCAAGATTAGACTCAAGAGTATAACTAATCTCATCTGAGATGCACGTTCACTCATCCCCCCTTACACTGTTTTGTTATGCTTGCCTGCTTTCTATGTCCTGCTTTTTCTTTTGCACGTTTAACCTTTCATCATTCACAAGGCCACTCACTTCTGCAACCTGTGTTGCATCCGGCCTGTCTGTCTTATCCCCGTGAGGGAGCTGCCACGGCAGCAGGATACCTAAAATGAATGCAGAAGGTATAGCTCAACAAGACAGAGTGACCCCATAGCCTGACAATACTTGTGTGCTGTTTGGTTTTGCAAATGTGCATCCATCCCAGCTTTCACCTCCTCGCTTGGCCAGCACTGCTTTGACAGTCTAAATGGTGAACAAACATTAGTGCATTCCTACGAAATAGCTCAGTACCTATATTCTGATTTCCATATTAGTTTGCTTATCTGCTGTTCCTGGAATATTTAATGAATTTAATGAATTTAATAAAAATCCTAAATTTTAAACTCTTCATCCCAAACACACTGCTGTTTATCTCAAAATGTCAAAATCAACACTTTGGGATGGAAGTTAAAACATTTAACCAGCTTTAATAGAGACGTTGAAAAAATGCAATCTGGAAAAGCATTTTGAGATCTAGATTTAAATTGTGTAATAACTTCAGTAATATATTCAGAAACTTTCATCATGAGAAGAGGCAACTATTTCTCCTGTTTACCAGCAGATAACTGAAATTCAGTTCATCCTGCACATCTTCCAACAAGAATGAAGAAACGTGATTTTAATTTTTTCCCCATTGTTTGTCTCTGAATGGTCCTCAAATTGTTTGGGTTTAGGTAAATAATGTGAATATTTTTAATTCTATAGACTTAGTGAAGTTCCATTTATAAACTGTTCGTATCAGTCATACTAACTCAGACTTGACTTATTCCTCACTTAAACAAAATCCCCTTGTCTCTTCTTCTACTTATCCTTAACACAAGAAGACAGGGCTCACAAGTGATGTGAAGAATAAAGATCATTTTGATGTTTTTTTCTAACCCAAAAAATACGTCTCTTCCATGAATGAAAGCTTTATTCTCCTCACTCCTAAGGTATAAAATCACTCTCTGAAGAGAGAGACCAAACCTGATAGCAGCTAAACTGGTGATTGCAATCTCCTTGTACTTCCTTGTGCTATGTTTTTCACGTTTCTTTCTTCTTTCTTTCAGAATAAAATAATCCCGGTTTCATGGTTGTCTGCCACTTGGCTTGGAGCATGGCAGTTATCACACTGACTGACACAGTAAGACAGGTTGGTGACCATCCTAGTCAGCCCCTAAGATTTTGCTTACCACCTCTTGTTTAGAGCAGAAGATCTTAGTAATTTTGAGTGATTAACATGCTTGGTGCTTGCCACCCAAAAGCAGCCCCTCTTACCCTGCATGTGCCTGGGGTGACTCAGCCTGGGAGCCTGGCCCTGTTTCACACCTCAGTGAGTCACCAGCAAGACGCATTTCCAGAGAAGTCAGTCCAGGAACAAAAAAGGTGCACATATTTTGGGCTCTTGGAAATGGGAAGTAAATGCAGTTCCTGCTCTCATCTAGGCAGGATGCTGTCACCTTCCCTCATGGCCCTCCTGGTCCTAGCATTTAAGGAATGTCTGAACCTACATTGTTTTCCTCTCCTGAAGGCCGGTTAAAGCCAGAACCTGGAGGCCAGCTGACTGAGCTAGCTTTGACACTGACTCATTGTGTGATCTGGAGTAAGCCACTATAGTTATGTCTACAGTGTGCCAGGCAGAGATATCTGCTGCTCTGGAAGTGGGGCTGGCACTGTACCATGGCTGCTTTTGCCAGCTGTGCGGCAGCAGGACTGGACAGTGGGAATGCAGCTATTCAGCTACTCCACTTTGTGCAGATGTATTGCCTTGCTCAGATATTTGCTCAGGAGATTCTGCACAGTGTTACACCACGAACTGAGGTACATCCCTCCCCTCTTCATGCCTTGTTTTCTTCACTGGCACTGTGGAGAGAGTAATATCCATGTGGCAGGATGCACTATTTGAGATTCTCTTAACAAAGGCACTTTATTCCTGCACTAGGGCTTTACGTGCTGGAGAGCCCTGCTAGAAGGCTTTTGGGTGTGCCTGTAAGCCTGGCTTTAGCAGAACTGTAGAAAGGCTGCATTCAGTAGCACTGGCAGTTTTTCATTACAGTGCAATCTAGAAGTTGATGCCAAAACCAAATTGAACCAAGAGATATTTGAGAAACTGAGGAAAAAATTAAGGAAAAAAACCCCACCCCAACACACATTTCCCCAGGGAATGGGAATGTGAAAGTCATTATGAAAGGAACAAAAGGGTGATAATGCCATGTCTGTATGTATGCAGTGCTAGGCAAACCAGAGCAATATGAGCTCAGAATTAGTGGGAAATAAAAAGTGAGAGTTATCCCAGTGGTTGGGGCACAGACACTAGACACTTAGGTGTAGGGTGTCATCACCGGCCAGGCACAGATGAAGGGTAGTGGTGAGGTCAGATGTGATTAACAGTGTGAGTTGTACAAGAGATGAATCTGACTGCATCTAGGTGTAAAATCTTCTTCAGATTAGGCAGATGCTACAAACTAAGTTTCTGGCAGGGTTGTTATGTCCTGCTGCATCCACCATGCCTGCTGTCCTCTGATAACATTGTACAGTACTTCACAGACTCCGGTATTAGCCTTGCTGGCTGCAAGCCATGTGTGTGTATTTCAGTGGAGATGTGCTTATCTGGTACATTCCACAGTGAGGTCTACCAGTCAAAGTTAGTGCCCCTACCTGTATGACAGTTACTGACTGCTCTTACACCACTAAGTTGTTGAACACTTTTTCCTGTGTCTGAAGGTAAACACTTTAATTATCCAAAGGGCTTCTCTCTAGTTCTTGATCAAGCAGTCATCTTTACTGACTATTCCAGAATGCAGCTCACGAGTGCAAGTATAAGAATTAACTGATGATAGAGAAATCAAGAGAATGCTGTGAAAATTGCATGTGCATTAACCTAATGAGTATTTTGGCCCAGTTAAGGTACATTTACAGTGAGGGGGGACCTCCAGGGAGAGAAAAGTAATGTTTAATAGGCCTGCAGAAATGCAAAAACGTAACGACTTTTGAATTGTCGTCTCTCCTTTTCTGCTTTTAATGACAGCAATCATTCAAAATCCTGGGAAGACAAAGCCCATCTGAAACACACAATCTTTTCAACAGCTATGCTACTGCCATTGGATGTGTACAGATTCCTCCAACTGAGCATGTTGTGATTCCTGCTCATGCCAGGATGTTTTCTCTCACATTTTACATAAAACTTGCAGCATCTTCTCCTTAGTAATACTACTTTTTGTGATTTCCAGATACACACTGGCACATCTCTGAGGTTCATCTCAGTGTTCAGGCTGAAAAAGTTCCTGCAGCTAATGATCAGCTAATAACTTTTTCACCATCACAGGTGTGTGAAGTTCTATGGGAAACTTTCTTGCCCACTTGAGAAAGAACTTGAGTTTGCTTTTTCTTGGTTTTCAGAGGCCAATTGCACAACGTTCCAGACGAAATACACAAGACTGGTCACCTCAATAGACTGTTGATGACCTAGCACCTTACCAATGCACCTTCCCAAAGACATTATGGACAACACAAGTGGAAATGGCATCTTCTCTCCAGCACTTTCTGGAAGACTCAGTTTAATCCAGCCTTCAGGAAGGCTCTTCATAGATGGGTTTCACTACTAACTCCTAGATCACAAATGGAAAGGTGATATGCTTTTCCCCCTCCTGCTGTAATGTCAACCCATAAGAGCAGCTGGAGGTTCTCATGCCTGTAAGTAACCCCATTTCAGAGGATTAAGGGCACCTGAAACAATCCCATGCCCAGGAACACGTTGGTCATTTCTTAAACAGCCTTCTCTTTTCTGGGGGATTGAAACTAGAAGCTCGAGAGAAACTTTCTTCCCTGTGAGGGTGCTGAGGCCCTGGCACAGGTTGCCCAGAGAAGCTGTGGCTGCCCCATCCCTGGCAGTGTTCAAGGCCAGGTTGAACGGGGCTTTGAGCAACATGCTCTAGTGTGTGGTGTCCCTGCCCATGGCAGGGGATTGGAACTGTATGGTCTTTAAGGTCTCTTCCAACCCAAACCATTCTGTGATTCTACAGAACTGCTCATGTGGAGCACTTCAGCCCTGAGCAGGTCTGTCCAGGAGCACAGCAGAACCAAGGCAGCATCCCTTCTGTCAGATCAGCAGTAGGTTCAGCCTGCAGGGCTTTTCTTTCAGTGTTTTCAAAAGGTTGGCTGTGGGAAGACTCAGGGATAGGACAGCCAAGATCAGAAGTTTGATCATTCTCGGGGTACAGTTTTGGGGACATTTTGTACTTCAGCTGCTGTGGATTAAGTTGATATTTTGGGCACTGAATCTTTCCTCTCCTCCTCTCCTTTTTAGGAAGGGATTGGAGGGGAATTCAAACATGAGGAGGAAAGTTATATTATTGATTTGACAGCTAGAAATCATTTGCACAGTGCTTTATCCCAGGACTGAACACAGTGTCGTACCAAAGCTCAAGGCTTTGGCTAAAACAATTGGGTCTGTTGAGCATTTAACAGTTGGGATGCTTGAGGCAGTTGAAAGCCAGAATAGCTTTGACAGCATAGCTACACTAGTTGGTCAGAAGAGCAAACATTTCCAAGGCAGATGCAGCTTCTAACAGTAAACCCATGCTTTTGCTGAGAAAGTGAATTCTAGCTTCCTTGAGCAAAATAAGCTACCTGGACAAAAGCACTGTTTTCTCTGCTTATACCTCCAACTGCAAAAGGTGCTTTTGCTGGCACAGCTCTGCCTTCAAAGGATCTTATCACAGCTCTGGCTGACACAACTGTGCCAGGAGACTCTGTAGCAGAGACCTGACCTGAAAACACCCTGGCTCAGCTTGGGGATCAACACCCAGCTAGGAATAAAGAGAACGATTCACAGAATCCACTTTCGGAGCTCTCCAGAAATGAAAGCTGTGCATAGCCTGAGCGTCAAATCATTGCCCTTTGGAAAGGAGAACCCTTGGCTCTTTCAGCCTCTGGATTTTGGGGAGTGGGTTTGGTCTAAAGGAAAACTTCTGGGGCCTAACAAGGTGCTAAAGTTTAAAATAAAAATAAAATGAAAACTGGCTGCCATGTACATGGATATTATTGCATTTCAGGGCCCTGCCTGTGAGCTAGCACTAATCCTGAGCCAGGGGGCTAATGACCATCACACTGCTAAACTCAGATGGCTTCCAGAGGAAGTTGAAATCTGGATGACGACAAGCCATTAACACTCCCAGTGAACCAAGAAGAGTTGCTTAAACTGTACAACATGAGATAGTAATGCTGGTGAGAACGTAGTAAGGATAACTGCATTAAAAACTGCACTCTGTATCACTCAGCAACGAGGCACAGGCAATACCCCGGAACAGATGCACAGCAGATTTAGTAAGAGTGCTCTTCATTGCTGGTTTGCAAGGGGCTTCGTCTGAGAGTTACTGCCAGTGGAAGGCATGGTCCTGCTTGTGCCTCCACTCCACACGCCCACTTCATGCCAGTGATCCTGGAGGCTTGGAGTGCCTGCTTATCCCACAGATCCAGCTGAAAGCTAACTGCACTGCAACACTGCATTCCTAGTTGTACCATGCTGTGAAATGTGCTGAAGACTCAAACTGTCACCCAAGGAAGATCATGTAAAAGAGTGTATGCTCTGCCTTCAAAATGCCTGACAGCTCTTGAAATATCAGGCTTAATGCCATTTATCGATCTGTAACCACGGAGATGGGACGTGTTCCCATTGCAAAGTGAGGGAAAAGCTCTACACCTCCTCAAGCAGTGAAGAATGTTGAAAATACTCTTACTTGTCATCATAACCTCCTGTGGCCTTCACAGGAGAGACGAGCATGATAATTGACTTCTCCAGGGGTGCTGCGTTTTCGCAGAGGTGAAGAAAATCAACCTTTCCTTGCAAACCAGCCTGGAGCAAAAATGGCTAAGCTATTTTGGGAGATGAGAGATAAGCAAGCCAGAAAGCCTTATCAGAGACTTGTCTTAACTTGCAAAGGTATTTTCTTTGATGAAAGAATTCAAACAGTTGTTTGAAACATTCTGTCAGCTCAGATTTGTTTTCAGAGAGATCTCAGTCATGCCACGCACCATCCTGACCAATGAAGCCCTTCTGCATTAGGTTCCTTAATAAGAATCCTCACTTAGAATCACAGAATGGTTTGGGTTGGAAAGGACCTTAAAGCTCATCTAGTTCCAATCCCCTGCTATGGGCAGGGACACCACACACTAGAGCATGTTGCTCAAAGCCCCGTTCAACCTGGCCTTGAACACTGCCAGGGATGGGGCAGCCACGGCTTCTCTGGGCAACCTGTGCCAGTGCCTCCCCAGCCTCACAGTGAAGAATTTCTTCCTAATGCCTAATCTAAACCTCCCCTCTATCAGTTTAAAGCCATTCCCCTTTGTCCTATCATTACACATCCTTGTAAAAAGTCCCTCTCCAGATTTCTTGGTGGCCCCCTTTAGGTACTTGGAAGCTGCTCTAAGGTCTCCCTGGAGCCTTCTCTCCTCCAGGCGGAACAAGTCCAACTCTCTCAGCCTGTGTCCATAGCAGAGGTGCTCCAGCCCTCTGAGCATCTTTGTGGCCTCCTCTGGTTCTGCTCCAACAGCTCCCTCGTGTTGGAGGCCCCAGAGCTGGACGCAGTACTCCAGGTGGGGTCTCACAAGAGCAGAGTAGAGGGGAGAATCCCCTCCCTCGACCAGGTCTTGCTCCACCTGATGCAGCCCACGGCATGGTTGGCTTTCTGGGATGCAAGTGCACACTGTCAGGTTGTGTTGAGTTGTGTCATGTTAATTTTCTGAATTAAAAATCAATTACAGTGTAAGTAAAGGAATCAATAGAGCAGTTAATTCAGAGCACAAAGGCTGATGAATACTGGACCTCAGTAGGGATCAGTATTTGTTCCCAGTCTTTGTTATTGGGCAAGTCCAACTGCAGCCGTTCTAGGAGGGCTAGAGTGCTTGGTGAGGGAGCCCTGCGATTCAGCCTGGTGCTAGCACTTACCCATTGGCTGACCACAAACTGGCAGCACATGCTGAAGAATCTATGAAGATTTGAGGAAAATGGACAAAAAGACCAACTGTAGGAACTGATGCTACAGCAACAAAACCCGTAGTCAGCCATCGAAGTTCTGAAAGAGAAGTACTAGAAACAGCAGACACCAAAGAAAACCAGGTATTTTACTTGCATGGATGCATGCGTTTCTTTTCTTGCGGTTGAAAACTTGGTCCCCCTGTTTAACCTGAAACTGTGGCCAACGCAACAGGCCAGTAACTTGCCAGAAAAAAAGTAAATTTTGAATTGACTCGCCCTCTTTGCAAACTGCTTAAGCAGCAAACGGCACCTTCCCTGTTTTGTTGAGAATTCAGAATGTTTGCTTTCAACATGCTTTTGAATGGAAACTTCCATTTTCTTATAAGCTATTGTCAGAAACAAAGTATAACCAAATCACTTTTTCCACACACAAAAACATTACGTGACGAGTTTTGTCTAACCCAGCCTTTGGAGAGAGCTAGGAGGAAGAACTCTGAAATACACACGTTTTGGGTGGACTCAAAACAAAATGAAGAGTTAGCTGGCTGGACCTGGCTGCCAAGC
>NW_009938721.1:0-2128 GCF_000696875.1 Nestor notabilis
AAAGAAGGTAAAAGGTTCAATCATGAGAAAGTTAGTAGAGTGGTATTTTCATCATGATACTATGCTGTAGAAGGCATGCCTCTGTACAGTTATACCCACTAGTTTTACAAAGGATTAGACTAGAAAGCAAAGTTCAGGACTGTACACTGAATGTGATGCTAAAAAACCCAAACAGTTACTAAATAAAAACCCTCTTTGTTCTCTACCCTAAATTAGTCTGGCCTGTGTAAAGAAAAGTAATGAAAACACTCAACAGTAGAATATACCTGGTAAATTAAGAGGATTTTGGCCTTAAGATTCTCCTATCTTTGAGTAACTGCCTCCTGCCTGTGTGTTCAAATGAGGTGTACCTTCTGTGTGTACTGAGCAGTTACTTTTTTGCATTGAGCTGCCTCTGAGACTTCAGGTTGGAGCTGAAGAACTGACCCAGAGGTATCTTCAAGGCACTGTGACTGGTGATCAAACTGTGAAATAAGTTGTTTACCTGTTCTTACAAATGCAGGTGGTATTTTTTCTGGTATTGAAGCCTGGGACTCCCCCTTTGGAACATAAGGTATGGGCTTCCTCCTTTATCATTTTCTAAAGGAATTATAAACACATGGTTCGCAGATGCTGCAGTGTTTGCTCATGCTGCCTACTCAGCTTTGAGTTTTAGTTCTTGTTGTCCTGTATGCACATAAAGGCTTTTGCCCTGATTGCCAGAGACATTACAAAGACGTCTGAGTTAGTGTTCTAAGGGAGAACAACTAAACCATGTAAGAGCAACATCTTACTTGGGCAGAACATGTATTGTTGCTTGCAGACCCTATGGACATGGCATCAGGGATGAGATTCAATCTACCCTTGCTCTTCTTGGAGACCTTGCGGGGCTGGCCAGCAGATTCAGATTGGGGTTATTCAAGGACTAGGGAGAGCTTCTCCCGATTTGTGTTCTCTCAGGTCAAACCACGCTGTTTTGTCCTTGCAGCTGAGAGCAAACAAGAGAGGAGGCCTTCCCTTTGTGCCTCTTCCTCTGAGAATTTTGGAGAAGGATTGCTGAGACTTTCACATGATTATGTCACATTGTAGAACTAAAGATGAGGAATGAAATATCTTTATTTCCCTTTCAGAGGGTTCTGAACTCTTCCACTGCCCTCTGAAAACTTTACTATTGCTCCCATTTCCTGTCCTCCACCCTGTGTAATAGCAGATGCAGCCACTTTCCTTTTGGAATTGAGGGAGCTGGGTGGAACTCCTGGGCTGGGAACACCATTCCCAGGGCAGGCGAGCAGGGGCACAGTTCAGTCCTCTTCACTTGGAACAAGTTTGTAGCCAAGTTTCTTTCTAACTGCGATAATAAAAAGAACTGCCTAGTATATGATGCTTTTAAAGTTCATCTCTCGTTGTAGCTTATTTCAATGGAAACAGCCGGCCCATTTATGTATAATTTTCCATAGCGTTATCTTAAACCATGTGGAGAATTGGAAGTGAAGGCAGCCTGGCATTCATATGTGATTTCAAGGTATGAACAATACCACATCCTTCCTCATTAACAAATGTTGCATATTAACTTGCCCACAGTAAATTTAAGGTTAACAAACAGGATTTATTGCAATTACTCTCTGGCAAGTGAAGAGAGAGAAAAGCTAATTTTAAAGGATTTGGGAATGTCTTTAAGACAGGAGAGTGATCATATGAAGGATGTCATTGTTGGCAGCCAACACTTGGTCTAGAGCAACTTGGAAAACAGTAATTGCAGGTGTTTGCCATGGTAGTGCATTATTATGCATTTTGAGATGCACAACAAGGACTGGAAACCTGTGCTGCTCTTCATGTCACAAGCCTGTTGCTTGTAATGACATCAATTTCGCTGGGTAATGTTGAGTTTCAGACCACACAAAACCAATGTAGGCTTGTATAGAACACAGAACTAGGCTGATGTTGGTTTCATACATCCCGCATCTACTAAAGCAGAAGAAATGGGGTCCTATGTCTGAGATACTCCCTCATCAGCCTGGGTGAGCTGTGGTGGTCGGAAGGCTTCGTAAGGACCAAGCCCCGATGGGCTGCTCAGCTGCGGGAGTGCGGGGCTGTTGGTGCCCCGCGGTGCTCCTGCCCGTGCCCCCCTCGGAGCAGTCCCCCACGGGGC
>NW_009938722.1:0-29113 GCF_000696875.1 Nestor notabilis
GGCTCTATAATTAACAAGTGCCTTCATCTCTTCCCCCTTGCCAAGCCTTTCACATTTTCTGCTACAGAGCTGCCTCCAAACCCCTCTCTGCTTTGCCTTGCTCACCAAAACAGTTCCCAAAATGCACAGGATATCACACTTGACATCTCTAATTTCTTAAGTAGAACAGATCAGCAAAGATTAGGGTAAAAGCTCTCAACTCTACTTTGCCACATATACCCAGTCCTCCCTCAACTTTCTTCTGTAGCCAATTACTTCTACTGATCTATGGAAAAGAGATTACATAGGTTTTTTTAATTGCTATTTTTAGAACCCTCAACAAAGAAAGAAGAGGAAGGAAAAAAGATGCGCTCCATGCTGCAGAGACCGGACCACAGTTTTGACAAGATTAACATGTTAGCAAGGTTTCTGTCACAAGTTATGGTGCAAACTAATATGGGAACATAAAACAGGAAGGCTCACCTTACAAGACTGTCTATATAGTCAACAACTTCAAAACGAAGCATTTCAAACTTTGTCAGTTTCTTAGATCGCCTTGAATCCTTCAACTCCAACAAGGTCTTTAAAAAAAGAGTGGTGCATAAAACTACATGGGAGGTAGTTATTCTCTGGAGAACACAATCTATATGCTTAACATGTATAATTAATCTTTGCTGGCATGTCTTCACTGGTGATGTCTGAAAGTGTGATCGTGCAGTTATTTTTATTTAGGCCAGTGTATTCAGTTCTCAAAGTGGTAGGAGTTTGGGAAACTCAAAGAAATATGTGTTAGGCAGAATGTGTCACTTACAAGTTAAATAAGAAGAAACCCCCTAATTTGCATTTTAAAATCCTAGTTTATGACAGATATTTTCTATAATTGTCTTTGTGCCAGGTGGGCCTGACATACACAGTTGGTACTTATTCATTCATTTTTAAGAAGAGTTACTTATACACCACCTTTACTCAGAGCTCCAGCAAGCTGGGAAGAACTAACCATGGACAAGTACATCTTAAAAGACCCAATTAAGGAACTAGTCAGTAAAGCCTACACAGGCCTAACCTTCTGAAGATGATAAAGGTCTGTCTTCTTCTGGAGCTCCTTTTGTGACGATACGGACACATCTTGTTCTTGGAAAGCTTCTGCTACTAGAACAAAACTAATGTTTGATATGTGGGGTAAACTTTTCCTGACTACCTATACAGCCCCCTTGCCCCTAGAAGCAACCTGAGAAGTGTTCAGCTATCACAGACCCAAACACAGGCAGCTTTTGAGTCTTGCACCTTGTAACAGATGGTTAAACACGGACTCTGCAGTGCAGCTTCACCAATGGTAATTAAGTAACTGAAGCAATTCAGCCCTGAGCAAAGATCCAGCACAAGCCTTGCACAGCACTTGAATTCCGCTTATGTCATCCTAGGGTCATACTCTTAGTATCTGTAAATTGGACAGATTAGTACTAGATACCACTGATGCTTTAGGACTGCTCAAAAAGCCAATTACTGCGTATATATCCCTTCTCATGCACAAAAAACACAATGTAAGAAATGAGTTCTCCATCCTTAAGCCAGAAACTGCAACCAGAGCAGCAAACCTAGCTTGCTAAGTTATTTCACTGTTCAGCATTATTCTCATCTTAATTTACAACAAAACTTTGTTTTCATAGCCATGTAGTTTGTTGATCAACTGCACCAATAATTAGTAATTTTTAGGTAAAAACAAAGAAGCAAAACCTCCTGAATCACAATCAATAATCAGAATCAAAACAAAAGGCAACTAGATTTCTCGCCTTACTTTATGAAGATGGTAATAACATGGAGATTCCACCTACAGATCACAGGTAGAGCTCCAGTCAGCTGTGACAATGATGATCTATAAAAGCTTTCTGGTGACCTACAGAAAATGAGTTGGTATTTTCCAGCACCCTGTGGACACTTGCATTTGTGTTGAAGACTCCAAAACAGAACTTCCTCTCTCCAATACTGCACCAATACATTTTAAGATATTTTTTATCAAATTCTTCAGCTCAAAATAGACTAAGCACAGGAGCTTGAGGAAACAAAATGAAGTTTCCTCAAGCTTCATGTTTTCATTTTTTCCAGTTCATGAGGCAGTTGGGAAGATGGACTTTGTTGTTGTTAACAATAAAAAATAAAGAATTTTGGACTATCTTTTCAGTCCACAAGCTCTGTGGGAGATGCGGGTACATAACATTTTTGGCAGACTGCTGAAAACTCCCACTAAAGATCAACACAGTCACAGAAACATACTAGAAGGAGTCACCTAACTCAGCAACCTATTCATGTAGAGTTTATCCTAACTTCCCCTTCTCACTTTTTCATTATAGCTGAAGTCCACTTTGAAAACAAACTAAGATCCTTCATGGATTCATTAGATCATCTCCACTTTAAAAATATCTTCAAATCCCACATGAAAATGAATACTGCCTTTTTCTTCTATAGTTCTGCATGTCCCTGAATTCCCAGAGTTGTTCTCTTTTATTTATTACCTCAAAGTGAAAGTCAAGCTACTTAACTTAAAAGCCTGTTGCTTCAACTCTTTTTTTCTAAACTAGATCAACCTTTAGGTTTTCCATTATGGTTCAGATCCTTCAGTGCTGCTGTCTTCAGTGACATACACAGCTTTTTCAAAGCGATCACCTATTTCTTGTACCACAGCCCTGCTGTTACTACATCTATTCAAAAATACATGGTACATGCAAAAGCCAGTTTTTCTAGACAAGCCTCAGTTAACCCCCAAGCATTACATGACTACTTCAATTAGTATTATACTGCATTTGGTGGGGCTTATTGTCTACTTGTCCAAATGCTGGGTAGCAACCACCCCGATAATGAACTTAATTTAATAGGCATAAAGCATAACAGATAATAACCACTTCATTTTTAAAAGGGAATCATAGGGGAGCACTACTGTAGTTCGGGGGAGGCAATGAAATTCCTGTTCCAGAAGAATGCTGGAATATGTCATATTCCTGTTTCAGAAGCAATATGGCACTAATCTGCCTCTGAAAAACAGAAGGCTGCTGCTCATTTGCCTTACTAAACTTTCAGATACCATGAACATGGCTCTGTCAGCAGAGCCCTGACAACTTGGGCTGTGCCCTGGCACTTGGTGTCCTAGCTCTTACATGAATTTAACTGAACATGCAGGTGAAAGAACTTTATACATATTTGGATTAATTACTGTGTCACAAGGAAGTCTGCTCCTATATATCTCTCAATATCTGGTTTTATTTGTTAAATGCTTTAAACAATTGCAACATCTGGTAAAATGCTCAAAGTATACGAATGACAGATTTAGTGAGTAATGTTTGCTGATCTGTCCAATTTCTTATCTCACATCACTTTTCCACATTATAAAAAGCACAAACCACATACCAATAAAGAATCTCAACACTTCCTGATTTTGTGCATGTATTTAAAGAAACAATCCTGAAAAATCTGATGGTTTGATACAATGACAGGATATCACCAGGGAAAATTATACCTATTGGTCAGATTATAAACCATCTTTCCTATTAACTGCAATGGAATGTTTGATGATACACACCCACCTTCTAGTTTCTGAAACTGGGTCAAGAACTCCTTCAGCTTCCCTACTGCCTTATCAAACTCTTTTCCAGAAGATGACACAAGTATCTCCACACATTGTTGAAGCATTGTTTCCAAATCAGACTTATTCAGCATCCTAAAAGACACAATAGTTGGCTGAAGTTGAAACACAGAGTGATGAAACAGCTTTCAATGGTCTTAGTTGGAAAAATGTTAAAAAATAATTGGAAAAACTCCTTTTAAAAGAGAAAACTTTCAAGATTTCAAGCATTCAGTCTTGCAGTAATTTCTTTCCTTGCTGTCATCCACAGAAGGAAACACAGTAACTGAGACAGATGTCCATCACATTTTCCTGCAGAACTAACAAGGAAAGCTTTCCTGATATTCTACCTAAAACCACTTTCTGGATACAGAGTTACAATGTTTGAAACTGTGACTCTGATTAAAAAGAAGTATGGTGGGCTTTGTAAATCAGTCCCAAGAACGGTTCATGAAATGGTAAAAAAAATCAGATTAGTATGTGTCCCCACAGCCACAAAATCCATTATTCTGTGTTCAGAATGATTCGCCAGCAAAACCTTAAGTGCTGTTTTCTGTATTTGGTCACTATAAACCTAAATCCTAACTACCACTAGAATCACTGAGGTTGGAAGTGACCCCTTGAGATTATCTAGCCCAACATCCAGCCATTTACTTATTTTTAATTATGTATTAGGGCATTTTATAAATGTCACCAAGCACTGCTCAGTCTCAGAATCTTCGTTTAAAAGATACCAAAGCAAGTCCTTGCAAACACCCATAAATGAAATCCAGAATTGCAGTCATTGCATCAAGCTAGCACCATTACACAGGCATGGAACTTTCTTCATGCAGTGTGAGAGGCTCCCATTGCTAAACGCTCTGGTTCTGAACAATCACACATCTGTAATATCCACTGTCACCAGGAGCCCTTCCCAGCTTATTCTTGTGGTTTTGCTTTGTCTTATTGAAAGCAAAGCTGCTAATAGTGTGAGGATTTTAGTTTAGAACACACAAAAACCACAGCTACAGAAAAAAGGGAGCATGACAAAAGAATGAAATGATGGTGATCAGTGTGTCAGGGAGTGCATCTCCATACCAGCCACCTAAACACTGACTAAGAGAGATTTAAGGAAGAATTTAGAAGAGGCTGGGAAAGCTGTATGGAATTCTGGAAGAGCAATTGCAAATTGATCTCTAGTTTCTAACTGGCAGTTGATGCTAAATGCTTGCAAATGCTAGAATTTGAAATTTCAGTTTATCCGATTCAGGGTTATGGATTTTTGCAAGTCTGGCGTTGCCTTTGGATATACTTGTTTTGTACAGAAAAGCATCAGGAATTAACAACAGAAGGGGTGACCTTGAGCACACAAAAGGCTAGAAAACATTTTGAAACTGTCTTGTAGAAAATAATGGGTAAACAAGATAACATACTTCCAGGCGAGACAAAACACTGCAATAATTAAACACATAAGATGGAGAGAGGATTACCAGATTTGGAGATCTATGAAAGAACAATTTATTTTAGTAACATTATACAAAAAGAAGCTGAAAGTTCCAGAAAAAAATATTTACCACAACAATGGGATTACAGGGCCCAAAGAGCAAGCAAGAAGATGGTTATCACCTATCAGAAATAGGAAAGGATCCTTTTAACCCTTTTGGTTTTGAGATTACTGAAAGGTGTGACAGGTATCAGAGAGTGGGGTTAAGATTTTAATTCGGTTAGGAGACAGGCTTAAAGCAGAAAGGAACATCTCAGATCATCCAAAGACAGTAAATAAATCTGTGTCTGATTATTCAGAGGCAAGTTAAGAAAGAAAGGAAGACAGGATGAAGTCCTATCTTCTATAAACTCCTTCTGAATGCTGAAGTGAGGAATCAGCTGAGGAAGTGGTAACAGAGATTGGTCAACAACAAAATGACAACAGTCACAGAAGGGCGGGACTGTGATAAGCAGTGCGTGATGAACAGCCTTGATGACTGACACACAAAAGCAGTCAGCAGTGTCTAGAAGAGCAGAGTACAGTACCTAGACAGCAGACAAGAGTTCAGACAGTCCTCAAAAGTTTTGCCACCTAAAAGCTTGACCAGATGTCCCAGCCAGTTAGCTCCCCATAACCAGTCAGGGTAGACACTCTCCAGCATCTCCTAATCTTATCTGATTGGATTAATCCAATGTGAACTACAGCTCACACATGCTCTCTGTCTCCCTATTATATAAGACTCTAGACAACTGGAGTAAAGTAGAGTAACTATTGTCTAGATTGCTAAAGTTAGATAACCCGAAACACCATCTTTGGAGAGAGCACTTTCAGCAGAAGGGATAAAAGCCAGTCCAAGGAAAGGCTGAAGACTAAAAACAACTAACCAACCAAGCAACCACAAAAGGAACTCAGTGCAACAACTGAAAACCTCACATTCAAACATAATGGAAGGTGAAAGAGACACTTTGTTAGAAACAGAGAAATAAGCTGATCAAAAGCTTCTCTGTTTTTTACTTTCTAAATACAAGGGAAAAAAAGATGGACTCCAAAAAAACACTGACAAGAAGAATAAGGGATGAGAAAATGCAACCGTAAGAGTACGAACAGGTGATGTGGCCCCTCAGAAGGCAGAGATATTAAGGAACAGTGACTAACTTCCACACCTGAGCAAAGGAGAGAAAAAAGATTGTGAGTAGAAGGGGAAAGATCACATTTTATCATTTTCTTCTAAAAGACAGCAGCAAGATTCTATGCAGAAAAAGCAGAGACAAGTATGTGTAAAATGGAAAACAGAGTTAAAGCTGAAAGAGCAAAAAATAATAATCACAGCTAGAATCCCAAATATTTTAAGGAATTGGGTTGAAGTAGTTTTGTTAAAAAAATGACTGAGTACCTGGAATTTAAAAAGAAAGTGAATTAAACAGCTAAGGATAAAGGGGGAGCAAGCCAGAATCTGATGGCACCATCAACTTTGAGATAGGAGAAGAGACAAATGAATTAAAAGTGCAAGAAAGCAAACTAAACATAGGAGGAGAGAAAGGAGAGGAAAAAATGGCAAGGAGTTACTAGAGATTACAGAACAGACTGTACAGGAAAACAAAATGACACACTGGTGGGCAAGGGTTGATACATGATTGAGTGCTGTCAATATTCAGTGAGTCAGAAAAGGATTAAGGAGGAAATAATGCAGAAATCACACATCACGAATGTAATCCTTTCAAAGGGATGAAGGCAAAGAGTATAGTGCAGTGGCAATGTATAAGAGTATGTTTCCTTGTGTATATGAGCCCAGAAAGTTTTCCTCCACCCACCACTGAAATGGCTTTTCTATCATAGAATCATAGAATAGTTTGGGTTGGAAAGGACCTTAACATCATCTAGTTCCAATCCCCCTGCCATGAGCAGGGACACCACACACTAAACTATGTCACCCAAGGCTCTGTCCAGCCTGGCCTTGAACACTGCCAGGGTTGGAGCATTCACAACTTCCTTGAGCAACCTATTCCAGTGCCTCACCACCCTCACTGTGAAGAACTTCTTCCTTAGATCTAACCTGAAGTCCCCCGTTTAAGTTTGAAGCCATTACCCCTTGTCCTACCACTAGAGTCCCTAATGAAGAGTCCCTCCCCAGCATCCTTGTAGGCCACCTTCCGACATTGGAAGGCTGCTATGAGGTCTCCACGCAGCCTTCTCTTCTCCAGGCTGAACAGCCCCAACTTTCTCAGCCTGTCTTCACAAGGGAGGTGCTCCCGTATGAAGTTCTATGCAACCTTACTGTCAGACACAAAAAACCTCAGAGGCTTGGAGGCTCTGGAAGAGGCAGTTATGGTAACGGTGTTGCATCAGAACTGATGTATTACAGCAAACAGCCACTTGCCATAATAAAGCACATTTAAAAGTCTGTAGCTGCAGCATTGCGATGGAATGATTTTCTATTACGAAAAATGGCTTAGATGACTTTTCCATTTTCAGCACTGACAGTCAGACAACCCAAATGTAGGCCCTCCTAAAGTCCTAAGCTTACAATAACACAAAAAATTAACTCAGTCCCTGTACAAGTTGTCAGACAAAGGAAGCAGGGAGAAAGCAGTAAATTAAAGAGATAAGAAAGGCCTCAGCTATTAATTTGGAAGAGATTCTAATTTTCACAACAGATTAAAATTTAGGCCATCTAAAAGTAATAGTAATAAATGATAATACGTAACACAATCATACTGTAAAAGAAAACCCAACTGATGTTCTTATTCACACACAGTAATCTCAGTGGTTTCAGCATAATTACTCAGGTCAGAAATGATACTAGAACCTTGTTGAGTTTCATGGCAAACAGTTGAAAGACAAAATGAGAAGAGCAGACAATTATACTTGCAAACAATCCCACAAGTAGCTGCGAACAGGTAATATCCTCAGCTTTAAGTTCCAGAATAACTGATGACTGATATTCTCCATGTGCACAATGGTATTGAAACAAAATGGAAAAAAAAAAACAAATCACCTTGCTAACTGAAGAGATGACTCATAATCTTCTGTCTCCCACACTTGGTTTTCCAAACATGCACAGTGCAGCTCTCTGATCTGCAGAAGGTGAAGAAAAGGTAAAGTGTTTTACAAACAAAGTAATGCAGAACACTTACAAGAAACTTGTCAAAGCAATATGTAATTCCCTTGGAGCTTGTTTTCCAAAGATGCAGAAAGAATGCAAAACAAATGAAAGCATTTAGTATCTTGGAATCTATGTGTTGCTATGCACCAGGCTTCAAACATCTAACATTCAGATTAAGATAACTGTAGAGAACAGAGAGGAACGCCAATCAAATGCCACAGCTAAAACATATCTTTATTTTCAAATACTAGGACAGTTCATGCTGATTTTGTAGTTAGGAACAGATTCTAATAACAGTGTGTAATACATTGAGAACAGACAAACAAGTGCACATGCACAGAATATATTGCTCTACTAGTGGAGGAAGAAATTGCTTAGCACAAGAAGATGGATTTAATGACATTAGAGCAATATGGCTATTAATAGCCATTATCACTGTTCCCTTACTATCATTTTATTCTGAACAGAAAGTTGCTAAAACCAGTCTCTCCAACTGATTTTGGTGGCAGAAGAGTGTACACTGTCTGCAGTGTATACAGATAATGCTAGATGTGGGAAAGTACAGGTGTGCATTCTATTGCTGATCTGCACATCTGACTCTTCCTAGAAACTTCTTCCTTTTGATTGACAAGGTATCATCCACGCCACTAAAGACATCACATGCTGTTGCCCTCTGCCCATAGCAAGAAAGCATCTGTTTCCATTTTAAGCAGGGAGCAAAGCAGCAGAATAGTAAACAAGGAAAAAGAAAAAATTCAGATGCCATACTTTGAAACAAACAAACAAAACATATTTCACTGAAATGGAATAACAGTACATCACCTGCTTGCCCAAAGGATACTTTGGAAGAGAACATGTGAAAACATGAAGACATCTCAGAACTGAAACATAATTTTCATGGTAAACATGCAAGTCCTCCAGCAACTTCTGTGTTGTTTCCTACAGCGACAAAATAATTGCTTTATAAGTCATTCCGACATCCACTTATTTAAAACTCTCATGAAGTACTAAAAATGACTCTGAAGTTTTGACACTGTGGTGTGTTATGATTTAAATCACCACCGTTAAATAAAGACCACTATGCAAAAAAGCTGTATTTCAACAGTTCACTGCAATCACATTGCATGTTGTTAAACTTCACTTTCTTCCTCCATCTCACTGGAGATTTTTCATTGATTAGCATTATTATTTTACTGTTTTCAACTGCATTTCACTTTAGATTTGGTATGTCATCTAGCAGAAAGGAGACTGTACACTATACCTTTAGCAGGCAATGAGAAAATATATAGCTACTTCTACTCAAATCCTTATCATTTGCATTTTTATACTACAGATGCCTTTAAAATTTTATTTCTTATATTGCAGGTGGCTGCTGTTTTTATTAGTTAGATATATGTAAAAAGACCAGTTCACAGAAAATAAATATGCAGTTGCTGTTCCTATGTGCTCTTTATTTGACTTCCACTTATTCATAAAGAACTGCAAGGAAAAATAAATCATGCATTCAAACTGTTGCTACTGAATTTACTGGATGGCATCTCATTATCACCAGCCTCCCATAGAAGCATATGTAACACTTCTGAAAATTTCTGGTAGCTGTATGAAAGTACTTTGGGCTCATTCCATTTCAGTTTGTGAATCAGAAGATCTTCTCTCACCTGTCTTTAATCAGATAAAAGAGGAAAAAAACCCACAGAATTTGTTTTTTCCTTTTATCTTTGAAGATAAAGAGGAAAACCCAGCAGGATTCTCTACATATTTTATTGCCATTTTGCTCAAAGAAACTCTCAGAAAACTATCCCAAATGGAAAGGGAAAAATAAAACAAGCCACTGAAGTTCTCTAGAGTTAAACTGAAACAAAGAGTATCAAACATTAAAAAAAACAAACCTTACCTGCAGATAATATAAGGAAGTACTAACATGTGGGAAGATTAAGTATCATACTTCAAAGACTGAAAGTAACAGACAGTGCTGCACAGAGCTTTCTGATGTTACAATAAGTTTGAGATGATTAAAAACATTAAAGACATTTCTCCCCACAGAGTTTTATCTATTAAAATTTAAGTGTCACTGACATAACAACTGTTTAAGTAACTTCCAAGATCTTAGGGGAGACACAAGTTTATATATTAATTCCAATCAGGATCATTAAACAAAAATATGCCCACCACAAAAAAAGCTGAGAAAAGAAAACAAGTTCTTTTTAATGCTGCTACATCAATCTCATTCCCCCAAACCCAGAGCATTAGAGCATCTATTAGAGCAGCTATATTTCCTCATCTCATTTCCCAGATCAAGTTTGAAAACATTATTAGAAGACTATGCAATATTATTTCCATAAATATAGATTGCCACATTTACATAATTTCAAATTAAATTTGCCATGAAAAGTTTCGGAGTTGTAAGTAATCAGGATGTACAATTGCTTTCTAAACTGATTATTTTAAATAGGTGGAACTCTACCCATAGTTATGAAAAAAAAAGTGGCAACAATGTGGAATATAAACTGCAGCTGACAAAGAGTATTGGAGGTTTAGGTGGTAAGCTTGAAAGGCAAGTTCACCTGGTCCTGAACACAAAAAGTCACCATAGTGACTTTGAAAGCATTTCCAAAGTTCAGAATTATACCGTAGATTAGTACAATATATAGAATAACCAGCACCTCATTAATGCAGCAGTAGGGCCTTTTGTCCCCAAGCAGACTACACTGCCAGCTTGGCAGTACAGTGATAGTCCTAACCCTGCTGCAGAGATTAGAACAAGTGTCTTCAATTAAAATTTGTCAGAAGCATCATATACACTTAAGCACAAAAATTCTGGCTTCTTTCCCAAACTCACAGGGTGAGGCTTGTTATATAAGGGGCATATTATTAAACATATAAAGTTTAATACATATAAAGTTTAAGCTGGTAAGTATTAAACTTTCAAAGTAGCAGCACATTACACAGTCTTTAAACTTGAAACAAAGAAACAGAGTCTCAGCTGCTCATTCCCACTCCTCCCCTCCTCCTGTCATTTCAACAGAAGTGAAATATTCTGCAGAAACAACCCAGCAAAAACATTCTTATGTCTTGTCTTTTTTTTTTTGTCAGGTTACTTCAATTGGGTTGTTTCTCTGATGACATTAATTGCATAGCCACATGAGGAATTGTGCTGGCATATTTGCTCAGGTGTGAATAAACAGCAAGGGAACAGCTGTAGCTTAATCTATTTTTGCCACTGAAGACTATGGATCATAAAATCATGTCTAAATCATGTCTAGCCTTGACAACTACAATTGTACTGCACTTGCAAACTTGTGTGCTACCAACCTCTCTTCCAGCCATTACAGTTGTTCTTCATACTTGAAAAGTCCTTTTGGACCAGGAAGCTCTGCTAGGATAAATGAATTGCTTTATCTCTGGTAATACTATTTGCCTGACAGGTTAGCTATACTTGAGATGAAGAGTTAGGAGAAACCCTTTACCCTGAGCAATGCTTCTGGGAGGGGTTCAGTTGGTGAAAATAACTAACAGAGCTTTGTTGGTGAACTCCGGAAGGGCTCACAATAGCAGTAACCTGACATTAATCACTTGACAAACCTTCAGATAAACCTGTAACATAAATTAAAGTTTTAATCCTGTATGACATCTACTGTGAATGTGTGCCTCAGGACCCAGACTGCCCTACTGAGATCAATCAGAAACTACACAGAGGGTATAGAGGATTAAGAGCTTACGAAATAACCTCCAAGATTACTACTCATTCTTCAAACACTTCACTGACTTTCCAAGAAAGTCAATCTGAGTAAGCATTAAAAGACCAGGCCATAAATAAACCATGTAATCATCTTTTTAAGCAGTTATATTTCTAGACATAGCTAAAAGTTGATGTAAGAAAAGTTGTGCAGTTCTGTATAACAGTATACGTGGCAGCCCTAGAGATTTGGAATTCTGACCTGCCAATCCCAATTCTCTGTTACTGGACATGAAGCACAGTATGTACTGTACAAAAGAAGTTATACAGAACTATACATCTTAGTCCTGTATTTTATTACGCTCCACAGACTAATATATTGGGAAAGTTATTTGTGCTTTCCAAAGACATTCTTGAAACTTTACCTTTAAGAAGCTGTCTGCTGTGAGCAGTCCAATCTGTTTCTCTGCTTCTTGCCTTTCTACATATCTGATGGCAAGAAAAAAACAAGAACATAAAAAACATCATGAAAAGTATGATTAAAGGTTACAGGGTTAATAATTTCAAAAAGTTTATGCTGCTATAAGGATATCTTTGGAAAGATTCAAAAAGGGACAGTCAAATCCAGCAAGTTGAAAGGCCACTCCGAAACCCTAGAGATCATGCTCCAAGTCAGCTTAACAAATTCAAAAGTGATTTATGGTTATTTGTCATAATAGCTTGTTTCTGCATTAAGAACAGGGTGAGGGGGTGGGAGTAGTTCAAATGATTACACATCACAGAAGCTGAACTCTCTAGACCAGAAGATTAAGGCTTCATGAGAATATTTAGAACTGTCCTCTTTTTGATCGATTTACCTTTGCTATAGAAATATATGCATAAATGATCTACACTTCTCAGGGAGCTACATTTACATATTCCTTTCATTTTTTAAAAAGCTGACTAAATGCAAATTGTCCAAAATTTATTTAGTCTTTTACCTTCTAAAAGAGGGCAGTCTTCGAATGTTTTCACACTGATCGTGTGATAAAGAATTTACTCTCTCCTTAGCATCTGCCAGTTGGCAACACAGTACACTAAGAGGCTGGGAATAGAAATGTTCAACAATACAAAGCTGAAAAACAAAGCAAGAAACAGTGAAGTTAATAAAATTCATCCTCACTGCTATATCTACCTTTTAATGCTTTCTTATTACTACAGTGCATATACTACAATGGTAGTAATGGTATTCCTTTAAAAAAGAATTCATTACAGTTCATAAATATTCCCTAAGTCACTACAGGACACATCATTCACTTTTAAATACAGTCACATAATTACCTTTTTTGCTGTATGCACTATTCATTTTCAGTACCTCATCTTTCCCTCCTCTTACATGATGATAACTATTGCTTGTCAAATATTTTCTATTCACTTCTGTGAATTACTGCATTCTTTAGGTTATATATTCAGCTCCAATGCTCACAAATAACAAAGAGTATATTTAGAGATATGAAAAGCAACTACTGTACAGAAGCAAACTTATTGCATGCCCTTATTTCAATTTCTCTTTCATGTACCATTTCAAATATACTGCTAAGCTCTTACTGTGAATACACACAAACACACTTTATCACTGATTTCAGCTGCACTAAAGGTAGCACCAGGGCCTTGCAGGATAGTAGTATATACTCCACACATCTATTCTTAAAAACAAAACAAAACCCCAATCAGACTACCTCACTAAAAACTTCTAAAACATAAGAGCTGTCAAAGAGGAAAGACACTTCCTGTCAGAAAAGTTAACATCACTGCTAGACATAACAAGATGATGGCAATTTCTTGTACCTAGCACTTAGAAAATCTCATCCAAATTGCTTCATCATGAATACTTTTAAGGCACAAAGCTACGGACATATCCTGTCAGAGACAGGACTTGTATTTTTGTATAAGGCCAACATGGGCTCATTAAAACCTGGTGACTCTTTCGAACAAGAAGAGTTGAAACCTATCAAAGGCCAGGCAGGTCTGTCTGCAGGAAAAAGTACTAGAGCCAGGATATTTCTCTTGGCCACGTGTAATCATTGAATCTTGGACATCGAACAATCTGAAACACTATAAAGGTATAAGACACTAAAAGCGCATGTTTTACTAACAGGTTCACACATGGAACCAGGCAAGAAAGAAACTATTTCACAATCCTGCATTAGAACAGATTACAGGGGCTAAAAATTCTTTGGAAAACTCTTGTGCATGATCCACAAGGAGTCTTAGACGCAGAAATACATCTAGATATGAAGACCTATATAAGCCAATAAGTTCTTGTTACCATTGCCTACCTGAAATCCTTTGATAAAATTCCAGACAGAAAAATCATGGTACAAGAATATGTTGATGAGAACCTGCAGAACTTTTTCACCCAGTTTAAAGGGAAACCGGGATGTCAGAAGCAGCTAAGGGAGACAAAAAGGAAAAGTGTATGTTAGCATTCAACTAAACGAGATACTAAATACACCGCCAACCTCTAAAAACAATACTTCCACTAAAACATCCATGCAAAGATTGATTTTCAGTTTATTATTTCACCACATTTTTGGAAATACCTTTTGCTAATATGCAACACAAAGATAGTTTTGCTTAATGCTATTTTTCTATTTACTTTTAAAATTACAAACAGAAGAGAGGCTGCTGTAACCACCAGGAATACCACTACTTCCAGCATGTTGTAACAGGGATTTTGGAAATCCTGCACAAAGTGGCGTACCAAGAATCGTACATGGCTTGATCATTTGGAAAACACTGCTAATTTTTGACATGCAGCAAAATTCAGGCTGAACTGTATTTTATTATGTTTAAAGCTATGTTTTTCTGAAACAAAGTAAAACTCAAATCAAAGTACTGCTTTAATGAAGAGGTGGGAATGTCAAAGTGTAATTGCCCAAGTATGTATGGGCAGATGTCAGTGCAAATGAAAGATGAAAGCAGGTATGTGAGTGTGTCTCAACGTGAGAAAGAAGCTCTCAGTATTAAGTTACTTTGTGGCTATGAGTAGAAATATCCAAAATCCACAGCTCTCAGGAACAGATTCCATTTCAAAAGCTTCAGTTCTTTGAAACCTACTTTTAAAGGCCACATGTATACTGTGTTTGAATACACAAACACTTCTCCTATTCAGAAAGGGAATTACCTTGTCAATTATAGTAGACAGGTGCTCCTTACAGGAAAGGGACTGGAAAAGCTCTATGCACAGCAGAGAGGAGACAGAGTGAGGAAGTAAGCTGTGGATAATCATTGGAGATGTAGCGATTCCAAAAATCAGTACTAGAGGTAACTCACGGATATGCTGACTAGATCATGGGGAAAGGGAGAAAAAAACCACAATAGTTACATTATAGAAAATTATGAAACAAGTGTATTATGTTCCTACTACAGCACTAAGCTAAGATGCAGAAATGCGTAAATTAAAAGATTTGTTGCCAGTAAACTAAAAGAGTTTTGATGTAGAGTAAAATGAGAAATAATGGAAGCTATTTAAAGCCCTAAAGCAGAAAAGGAAATTAAATTATATTTTAGGATTCAAATTTCAGGAAATGGCATAAAAAGCATCTTCTCAGTTAGAGTATCATACTGCTCCTGTCTGCCCCCAAAGTTATATTCAGAGAACTGAACCTTACAATTTATTTTTTTTCCCCAAAGTAATAAAGAAAAAAGAAGAGACACGGAACAGCTCCCAGTGTCCAGAAAATGTACAGATCTTACATCATTTAATAAATGTAAAACAAATATGAAACACCTCTAATGTTCTATGTTCTATAAGACTTAAAGAATTCCAACTTCATCAGATTCAATCTTCCTCTTCAGATTTCTTTTTAGTATATGCTTTAAGAACTGATAATCAGGACTGAATGCTGTATTCCTTGTGAACAACATCAAATTACTCAGAATACAGTGTTTTCAGTATTATTTAATCATAATTTTCCCCTTTTTAAAAAAATTAGTGTTAAGGAGATACAAATTCTGCTATCTTAAATATCTTCTAGGCTAAAGTTGTCAATTTATTCTGTTTTTCTGGTTTCACCACAGCAACTTTTTGACCTTGGTGTTTTAATTGTTATCCCATAATTATTTCATTTCTGGAACTCCTCAGAAGTCATTGCTAGAGACTTAAACATAAAGCAAATACACTCCATCTATTACTGTCCACTGCTGATAACCTAAGAATATTGGAGAGAAACTGAACCTTGTGATGAACCAATCAGAAGAACCTCTCACATTCACCCAACTTCACCCTTTATTAAACAGGTTTCAGACTGAAATGGAGAGAATAAATCCGATCTCCACCATCACCCAGACGCCTTTTTTCAAAGTATTATGCAACTCTGCCAAGCTTCTATTTTACCCATCTTCTATTTACTTTAATCCAGACAATATTTAGTTATAAGCTCATCTGAATCCTCTAAACCTTTTCTTCTGAAGGGACACACAATCAGTTAAAAAAAGTGTATTTGCAAATAGTGGACTGTTAGACTTGTACAGCAATTCATCTACATCCCACATACTCAGTTATTTATCCTTGCCACAAAAATCAAAATAAAACACAACACTTAATTATTAAAACCTCATTCCCCCTTGCTTTGCCCCCTAATTATTTCCAGATTACTGTGCATTTCTGATTTTACTTCTTCAGATGTTCCCTAGAGAGCCCATCTACCAGATCTGAAGTAAAAAAATGGTTTTATTGTGGGTCTTTCAGCAAGTGAAAGTGCCTAGCCTTGTTGAGAGGTAACAACAGGCATGCATGCTGCAGTTGCATTGTACAACTGCAGCCACAAGTTTGCTGCACCTGTAGTTTCAACCTGGGGACTGAATGTAAGATGCTCTTTTTGGACAATAGCATGAGGTTTTGATTAGAATGCATGAGATGATATTAAGGAAGACAGTTTAAGGAAGGACAGAAGCACAGGAGGAGCACCTGTAGTAGTCAGCTACTCATTACAGATCCTGGCTGACAGAAAAATTCTCTGGGTAAGTTTTATATGCTCCCATTAGTAAGCAAGTGACCTTTAAACAGCATTAAATCAGCAGTCATATAATTGTAAAAGTCTACAGAAGATCTAGACATACTGAAAAATTAGTTTCACAATCACAAATTCTATAACAACTAGTACAAATAAATATTATGTAAAGACTTCAATCAGCTACCCAATTACCTCAACCCAGCCCTTTCGCACACTACTTCAGAGTCCCACATTAGCCTTAGGATACCTTATCCCCAAAACTTAACAAATAGGTTTTTGCACAATCACTGCTGCAAAGAAGCAGCATCAATATTTGATTCCAATTCTCCACTGGCCTCATTGTTACACTTCAAATCAGCTGCAAATAGAAAATGGGTAAAGGAGTGGAAGAACTAAACTTCAGCTCACATTACCTGCTGATGACTATGAAGTCTTGAAGGACTTTTGTGGTGAAACTTTCCATGTCTTTGAATATAACTACAACTGGAGGAGATTGCTGGTGTCTTGAAGAGGAAGTTCTTTTTTTGCTCAGAGTTTCAGAATCTGTTTTCTTTAAAGCCATTTGTTACGCATTAATAAACATAAGACAGTAAAATAAAAAGATTTAATTACATCTACAATATTATAATGCCTGAAAGTGATGAGGTGACTTTTCGCTACAGCTGTATTTATTATTAGCGCCTAGAATTGCAATTTTTCTTCCTTCTGTTTGGCACAGTATGAATTACAAAGAATAAACAAATCTCAAAATCCCACGTTCCAACAAAGGCAAGAATAGCTCTGTGGGACACAAATGGTGAAATTCTGTTGGGATTGAGGGAGAAGATTTGAGTTCCATACATAGCATACATGAGACATTGCTCATTTTTCGTATCTTTATCCAGTAATGTGAAAGATAATGTACCCTTCTGTTAATAAACTTCTGTTTAAACACACTGTTTGTGAAGAAGTCATCATAAAATCAGTTCTAACTTCACGACAGAGGCAAAACTTAAAATTTCATTAGCTTTATTAAATACAAAGATGCAAAAACATTTTGAAAGTTACTTTCTCGCTGCTTGTCAATGTAGTGTGGGCTGCAGATGACAGAATGGCACATTAGCACTAATAGGGTGCCTTTCCCCTGGATGACTGTTCTTGGATAAAGTGTTGTTTTAATAAACAAACATCTCAGCACTCCTGGGAGAAAAGCATCTGTCATGAAATTGGTACTGCATGTTAAGCTTCTAGTTCCCAATTAAACCCCCAAACATACCTTTGTTACACTCTCATACCAGTTGACAACAGAATTCATTGAACAACGTATTCTATTCTGGGAAACTTGCACGTAGTCCTCATCTTCCAATGAGACCGCATCGACAGAGCAGTTCATCAGCTGCCCCATCAGCTTCTGCATCAGATTTTTTATACCTTCGTATTTTTAGACACACAGTAAAGACATGTGGTTATTCAACTCATACTCTAAAAAATTACCCCAAGTTGTGCCTTATTATTTGTCCACTTTTCTGATTATTTGTCCTCTCTCTCCAGAATGCACATCTCATGCTACAGAAAGCTTGAAAATATTCACATACACATGTTGTTGATGTGGCAAAAATTATGCTATAATTTGCCTAGATAGCAACAATTCAGGTGAAGATGTTGGCCCTGCACCTTTCCTGAACTCTAGCCACATGCTATTGGAGTGACCTAAAAAAAACAAGGGAGCCAATCCATGGATCTGGGGATGCTGCTGGAAGTGATTCTAGTCTTTTTACTTAAAAAATAAAAAAAGGAACAAGGAGAGTGGGACAAAATTTTATCCTACCCATTCCCCACTTTAACAACATGACTGTAAGCATTTAAAACATGGAATGCATACATACACTATCCAACTAACCAAGAGAAAAGCCAACCTACAACACCAACATGCAGTGCACTAAGCAGCGTGCTCTTGACGTTTACGCTACAGCTAAGTAGTATTTCAATCTTCATTGTTTTAAACAGAACTGGACACCTCTTAAAATACAGTAACAGGCATTACTGCTGTTAACATGGGATTGAGCAAATCTTTAGAAAGTCTCCAAGATCCCTCTCAGTGTGAAGGTGGTGACGCACTGGAATAGGTTGCACAGAGAGCTGTGGCTGCTCCATCCCTGCAGTGTTCAAGGTCAGGTTGGACAGAGCCTTGGGTGACATCATCTAGTGTGAGGTGTTCCTGCCCATGGGAGCAGGGTTGGAACTAGATGATCTTAAGGTCCATTCCAACCCAAACCATTCTGTGATTCTATGATTATTCCTACATTTGGGTGCAAAAGCTAGAATTTCTAGTTACTGTTAGATTATTCAGAAAAAGCAGCAATGCTATTGCAGTATTTACCTGGGCAATCTTTGGCTTCCAGCAAGGCTATATAAGGAGTAATATTATTTTGAAGGGCTTCTGAGAGATTTCTAAAAGTCAAGTCATGATCTGTAACATTTACACCTAGAAAAAGACAAATTTTTAAGGGCATTTTTTCCTGTGATTTGCGACCACTGTGATTTAATAATAAACTGAACAGTTGCCAAAACCCAGAAGATATATTCGAGGAAGGAATGAAAAGCATTGCATCGTCTATGATGAAAGATGAAAAACTAGCACAAGATTAGACACACATGATAATACTAGGTGATTACAATGAACAGGGAATCTGCAAAAAACCCTCAAAGTCTGGGGGAGGGCCTATTTTGTTTAGTTGGTTGAGTGTTTTTAAGAAGTATTTCTCAGGGGCGTAAATGTGCAAGGAGCAGGATTGGTTTTCTATCTTCCCTGCTACTCATACTCTCAGAAGCCATCTAAGGCCTGCAGACCAGAAAACAAAAGTTCACCTTCTCTAAAAGAACAACAGTGCATACATCTAAGACCTGGATCTTCACAGGGCTTATATAAGGAGGAAAATGTTAATAACCTTAGTCAACGACATGAAAAAAAAACAAAACCTCCTCCAGAAGGCAATTCACAACTTCTCACACAGAGCAGAAGCTTCTCATTTTCTACTGCCTACAAAAGTTGACTGCCTTCCAGGCTTTGTTAGTGCTCACCCAGTAAACTTGAAGCACAGGCCTGATTTTAGGTTCCCTAAAACGACCCACTGAAAATGTAATCAGGTTGCCTTGAACCAGGTTCAGGATTACAGTTAAAACCCTTTGAAAGAAGAAGGTGAGGGCAAGAAAAGAACCCAAACAAACAAACAATTCCAGACTTCACTAACTTCAGTAATACCAGCTTCCACTGTTTTCTTAACCTTCTGCTCCTTTTCCAAGATAATGACACTGCTCCCCTACAGGTAAAGATGCACCGCAAGAACATGTATCAGAAATACAGAAGCTGTGTAATTCTATGGTTAGCCATAGAAACCACTAAGCGTGTTGGGTGCAGAAACAGGAACAAAATCCAAGCATCTCCAGTGCCTCAGGAAAAAAACCCCACTAAATCACTACCCGCTGCCTAAAACAGACCTTTAGGGAAGGTGTTAACTTACTATGCATATGCTATTATGCATAAAAGGGGAAAGAGGTCTTATCCTGCTTCCTTCTCCCAGCCCAGCCTCTTCTGTCAACATTTCTGATGCCAGTATTGCTCACAGTAATTGCTAGAAGTCACCACTATATTTTCCTTGATCTTTGTGTCAGTTTTAAGCAATGTACATAACAAAATATACCTTAAAATATTACCTAAGACAAGAGCTGCAGTAGGGATTTCTCTGGACTTCGTCCGACAAGTCCATTCTGTTGTCTTTTCTTGGAACCCAGAATGAGACCGCCTCAAAAAACTTACTACATTATCAAGTAACTGCTTATTCAAGTCTTCCTGTATTTGCTGTAAACAAACACAGAGAGATTTTATTTATGAAGATGTGGAAACACCAGAGTATCTTCCTGTTCCTACCCCTTTCCTGCATAATTTTTAATCCTTAAAACTCCAGGGTAAGTTTTAAGTAACACTAAGTTTTCCTGTGAACTGTAAACATGTTAATTTATTCACTGTGTGGCAAACACAGACATTTACAAACTTGGAACTTCTGGTCAAATGCCTCAACTTGGAAAGCAAATGAGCTTAACTGTGTTGTCACTCCACAGGCTTTAAAGGAAGAGAAAAAAACCATCTGACAAAGTGTAAGTGACATTGGAGGAATAAAACAATATAATTAGTTTATGGGAGAATGCTCATGAAAATTCCTATTATTCTCTCTTGGCTTACAAAACATTTTTCTGAGAGATTTACATGAGAGCAAACATTGAGTCTCTCCAAATCTAATTCAGGATGAAAGGGAAAAAAAAACCAAAACAAAACCAAAAGGAAAGTATTAAGTATGTTTTATAGGAAAAAATACATGACTGCTACATTTCCTACACTGTCTTTTGCCCTTCGGGATGATTTTCATGTGAGAATATGTATACATAGGAATATATGGAAAGGTGAGAGAAAACAGGGAAAGAAAAGCAGACATAAAGTGGCAGCATTATGTATTTCTTGAATTATGTACGTGCCTTTGAAAATCTGTCTCTAATCCAAGGTATTCCTTCTGCTAGAACAGACAAAAAACATCCCTGTACTCTTAAGCTCAGCATATCAATATATACTCTAGAACACAGATGTTAAAAACTAGATTAAACCCCTGCCCCCAATAAAATCATCAAGTTTTATTAGCAACAGGAAGTGACACATGCAGCAGTGAACCTGAATTTAAACTAAGTGGTAAAGGCCATTCCTAGCAGCATTGATGAGACAGCTATCAAAAGAGTTAAGGGGACATCTCCAGGAGACTGCATATGATGCCTGCTCAAAAACTTGAACTCCATTTCCATTATACAGAGGAGTTCCTGTTGCTCTCCTGATAAAACTGTACACAAAGTAATCTTAGTCTTTCCACCCTCTGCTTATTATAAAATATTCTTCTGGCCTTTCTGATGTTGATTGTGCACCTCTGAGCTCCCACATGGTAAATTCTATGGCAACTCAGAAGAAACTGTAACATGGCACTTTAAAAAGAAGAATTTACACCCTCAGCTTTATAACAGCATCATAACACCTCCTTGTATTACCACACCTCCCATAAAAATCCGCTGAGCTGCTGCTTCAAAAGCCATCAGACCTTGAGCTTGTTCTGATCATTATTGTACATGTTTTCACTAAGCTGTCCTAAACAAGAACCTGAATCCTTACTTAGGATGGTTACATGATACATTATTTCTTCCAATGCACACTTGTGAAGATGGAACTCAGGCTGCTCATTTACTAAGTTTTTTTAAAATCTACCAGTCTTTTCTTGTCAAAACAAACTTGCTGCTAGCACTACTTTGGTAATGTTGCAGAAAGTATGCCAGGCTGCTCTGCATCTCAAGGGACCAGCTCATTTACTTGCATGACACTGCTTACTCTGGTAAAGTCATATGAACTGAAAGTTCAGTTCTTGCTGCTACATTAGGTTTGGTCAAGATTATCTATTGTGTGGTCTGAAAACCACTATCTGCACATCAAAGCTGAAATTACCATATTATAAGCCCTGCACTTAGGCTTTTTGTTTCTAACCTGGATCCTGGTAGACTGTCAAGAGGAATTCCTCACCTTACAGGAAAGGAATGTTTGTGAAAGCGTTTGATGAGATGTATCATAATAAGAACATTTGCAAGGCCACCGGTGACAGCAAGGGTAAAAACTGAGATACCTTGCAATATTGAAACAGAAAAGGTCCAAAATCCATCTTCCAAAAAATTAAGGACAGTTTCTGCAGTGCTTTTGCCAACTTTTCATGTTGTGAGAAGCCTGAAAGAATGTCACCACCAGACGACAGATGGTGCTGCTACAATCACAGCACAGTTTATGATGGACATACAAAGGTCAAGAGTGCTCCACAACAAAGTGCCTGGAAGTCAAATCCTCTTCACTCTTCAACAACTCAAGTAGATATCAAAAGACTGGGAAAACACCAGCACAAGCACATGGTCTGCAAAACAAACTGTCAGGTAACAGTACCCTGGCAAAAACTTCGGAGAATATCCTTTAAGCTCCCTCAGCACACTACCAGAACCCCTAGAACAAAAGTCCAAACCAGCAAGCCATCCACTTCCCAAGTATTCTGCCACAGATCAGGCTTACTACACCAGGGTTGGAAAGTATATAAGAAAGAAAATCCCGACTGGATAAAGCTCTCCCCTACCTGATCTGACCTCACAGATGATGCCGCTTTGAGCAGAAGTTCAGACTAGAAACTTTCAACCTGAATTATCATGCAATTTTAGATATAAAAACAATCATCACCCCCAAGTTCACCAACAGTGGGATAAAAAGATGGTAATTCAAAACTTGGGAGAAAAAATATCAGAGATTCCCCAGTAGCTGGATAAAGAAAATTCTACGTATAGTAGGCAATCTGCCTTTGGGCAAATCAAACTCTAAGGCAAAGCCCATATCAATTTGTCAATGTAGGATGAACTGTCTTCCATCTGGAGGAATAACAGAAGAAATTATCTGGCACACTCCTAACAGCCTCAGAGAAAACAAGGGTAAGAGATTTAGAACAGGAAAGAACAATGATTTTCCAGATGGAATGACTCTGTGCTTCTGAGTGATTAAGGGAGGCATCCGCTATGATGGGTTGTGCCTGCTGCCCTAGAAAAAATCCTTGCAGAGCACTAGGGAAGAAATCCCAACACTTCTCCAACCTGAAAATCCTGCAGCCACTGTTGGCAGTGTAGAAGTATTATCTCAAAAGCCTTGGCAACACTGTGCCAAAGAAAAAAGATCCAAGAAAAGGTCTTCCAGAAGTAGCTACAGGACGCCATCTTCTCTGTAGTCCACTTCGTAGTTGACGAGGCAGTTTCTGGTGCAGCTGTCAACATTACTGCCAATGCCGGTAGCTAACCTGTCAAGCTGAAGCAGTTGCCAGGAAGATATCAAATATACCTCCACAAACTTCTGTTTGTTCTCTATAAGCAGCATTGCAGTTTAGTGCACTGCTTTGCACAGCCTGGCTAGTTACGGTTTGAAAAGGGTGCCAACTAGTCAAAGTGAGCTGGACCATGGAATAGTAGGAACAGAATTAAAGGAATTTGTGAGTTTAGCTCAAGAGTCCAGATTTTAAGCTACATCCAGCTGGCTTCTACTTTACATCCCAAAACAAACTCTGGAAAAAAAATTTCTCATAATGTCTAGAGCGCAAGAGCGGGCAGAGGAACATGGAATACTTGCCCAGAATCCTTGACACTGAAGAGAGGAGGAAATCCCTGCTGTACGGAAGCAACTATTCATACCATAATGCATGCCAGCTGGCTATAAGGAAACAACAGCAGCATGCCATCTAACACACAACACTTAGGAGGCCACAGTTCAGTATGAAATTAACTCTGATCCCCATTGGACAACCCCACTGACACTGTCGGTACTAATTCAAGAAACTATACTAGAAGCTGTGTCATTCAGCATTTGACATCCATGCAGTGGTAGTCATATAAATCCATTGTGAATTCTAGGCTGCTATGAACTCTTTAACACTGAGCTCAAGAGCAGCCTAAAATCCTGAGAGGGTTGGCAAGCATGTAACTGAATTGAAGGTAGAAAACAGCAGTATGCCAGGAATTAATAAAAAGGACTATTAAGAAGAGAAGATTAGAAGCAGCAGCTTGAAACATTAAAAGCATGTAGTTCTGTGGCTAAAAGTAATGTGTAATTGATGGATTTATTATTACTCTTTTATATTCTGGACAGGGATTCAGTCTCAGTCAGTACTTCTGGCCCTTCTACTGCTTTAGCTAATTGCCCTTTTAAGTGTGTAAAAAAAGATCTCCAGAAGCAAAGAAGCAAGCAGCATTGTTAGAAATGCAAAACACTGCTTTAGTATGTGGTGTAAGACTCACCTCTGTTTCCAATTTGATCTGATTCCATAAAGACTGACAAGTATCAAACCGCAATTCTCTATCCTCTGAATCATTTTTTCCTTCTCCAAAATGGATAGCTAGAAAGCAAAGGCAAGCAAAATGACATTACTGAAACAAAACATTTTTTGTTGAGAAGAAAATGAAGCACCTGACTGAAACAAGAACATCTTAATATACATATATATCTGAGGGAGAGAACTTTTCTGTTAAGCAATTAATTAAAAAAACTGCTGTTATCTGGTAGAATAAGCACGGGAACAAATAGAATATGTTGCCCAGATATGCAGGCAAAAGGTAAACCTGCTTCCATCTCAAGTCCCAGATGAGCTGAAGGCTACATCAGAGCAAACAGCCTTTATTATTAAGATAAAACTTTCAAAAAATCTTTCCCTTGCTTCAGAAAGTTTTGTGGGTCTCTTTCACCTATTAAATATTCAATCCTCTTTTCCTGTTACAGTCAGATATGCATCATAAGAGCTTGCAAGAATAGGTACATGAAAACCCTTTCTGTTCCCCAGGGAAGATGCAGATAACACCAATTTCCTGAAAATAATAAGGTATACTGGGAAAGGACTGCCAGGTTACATGAAATACAGATTTATTTATTTTTTAAAAATACATTTAACTGACACAACTATGCCAGCAAAACTTCTAAGCACAACCTAGGCCTACATTTCCGGCTCACCTCGAGGTTGCCTCTCACTTCTGTACATACTCTTTATGAAAAAGAAAATCAGATCCTTTATGGTAAAACAGTGTCTTGGTGCATTTTCTAAATACATCTGGCTTCCCAGGTGCTGTTCTGCCTCACAGATGTGAGTACATAAATTCTCCACCAGCTTCCAACCAAGAAGGAAAGACAGAGCTGGGAGTAAAATGAGAGACTGAATAGAAACTTGCATACATGAGTGAGCTTTTCCTAGTCATTTTTCCTCCCCTATTCACACAGTCTACGTTTCCCTTAAAAAAAAAAAAAAAAAGGTACAGGCTTGCAACTATTCTTCTCCTCCCAGCATACATTTAGCAGGCCTGGGGTAGGTTTAACGCCTCACTAATACCACCTGGAAGAACGCAAAAACTGAAGGTCAAGTAAATAGCCTCTTAACTGTTGCTACAAGACAACATTAAACATAACTATTACTTTTTCTAAGCATATGCATATAAAAAAACTTAGTTTGCTATCCATTACTGTCCATTTGGTGGCCATTCAATAGAGCAGCAACACAAGACTAATCTCTAGCAAAGAACCAGTTGATGGGCACGTTCAGTCTCCCAAAGCATTAAAACCACCCTGACCAGCTCTGTAAAAGACACGCAAGAGGCACTCCTTACCCTCTATTTTAATTGTCTCCCCTGACACCTCATTTGTATCCCTATGAAAAAAAATCACTTAAAATACATAATCGTCTCTGATTACACAGGTCATAGGCTTTCTAGTTGAAGGAAATCAAATTACTGGTAATATACCAAGACATATTGGTATATTAGCATATTGTCAAATACATTTCTATTACCAAAACTCCAGCTATAAATGCACAGACGACCTTCTGTGGGATGCAACAGCTCTATCAACTTGTGATGCTTCACAACTGAAACCTCACACTTGACAGGTTTGGGCTTCCAAACCTTTAATGATGTACATCAAACCATTCTAACCAGCTGCTGTGAGCAGCCAAACTAGTTCACCTCTGCCTGTCTTTTAGGGCAGTTCAGTCAAAAGTATTTTTCTATCTTAAGGCATTTGCTAACAACACGTTTAGCAGGGCTTACCCAAGCATTACTAATCCTGCAAAAGTGAAAAGATAATATCCAGTAATGGGTAAAATTTCAATACGGTTTAAGCGCATAGGTCTTGGTTGTTGGTTTTATCTTGCAATGACTTGGAACGACAGACTGGATTCTATTTTCCTGTCACTCGTTCCCTGAGCTACAGATGTGCCAAGTCTCAGAGAAAAAAAACTTGAGATTAATTTTAAAGCAGGTGTTACAGTGAGTAATGAATGAGCCTGTAGTGATGTCCACAAAAATCTGGCCTTATGACTTTCACCTCCACGTTTTTAATACAAGTTCTCACACCTTTTGACAGCTCTGGTTATGCCAAAAGTTTAACCTGGGAATAAGAAAGGTAAGTTTCCTACCTGAGTCTCAAAGAGCAACTATTTAAACAGCATTACTTGTGGCTCCAAAAAGAGTCAGTTCTGCTCAGTCTTCCTCAAATGACGAAACCTGTATATACCGCAGATAGGCTGAAGAAAATATATGTAACAAATACTAGCAGTCAGAAGCCGATATGGGATCTTCACAAGTGGCTTTTCTTTCTTCTTTTCTCAAGAAGCTTAGGCAAACTACCCAGAATATGATGAGACTTAGGAATGGGATATCATTTCTAACTCCCATAGCTTAAAGGTGGCTCAGATAAACAATTAGCCAGTAAACAATTTACAGTCGCAAGGAAAGGAGTTCTCTTGTTTAAAAAAAGTGCAAAGACAAAGACAGCTGTACAATCTTTATTGCTGAAGATGAAAAACACATTTACACTAGCCAACAATTTGCTGGGGTCCCTCTGAAGAAATGAGTTTTCAGCAATATCGACATCAAGGAGCAATGAAAATCTTCAAGCAGCTATGACAGAACTCAATCAGATGTGGTGAACGTTCCAGGATTAATCCTTCTCAAACACAGAAAAAAATATCAAAATGCACTGACCTGTTTTCTGAGACACCCTTCTCTTCTTGGGACTTGGTTTAAAAACAAAGCAGCCCTAGAGAACAGAAAAAAATATATAAACTTCAATATGAGCATCAATCCGACTGGTTCCTCAGGCCGCTTTATTTTCCTTTCATTTCAGTGCTCCATTAAGCCAACAATTTGAACTGAACTACCAGCATTTTAAGGATATTGATTTGCACATTGCCCCTTTATATTCCTGTTTCAAGCTGAAAACCTCATGGAAATAGTATCCCAGCATTTTTGGGAGGAACTTTTTCATCTTCCCATTATGTTCTTCAATTCAACCATCAACTAGAACAGCAGCAGTCTTTAAATGTCTCATAAGCTCCAACAGGTTTAGAATTGAGAGAAAATGATTCCCCGGGGACACATCAATAGTTTTCTCAGTAGTTTCAGTTAAAAACAACAACAAAAAGGCTAGAGGCTGAGACACATAGAAAAGGTGGTCCAGAATAATGCAATGAGTATTAAGTCACTTACAAAAGCCAATGACACACAGAGGACAAGGGCATCCCAACTTGAAAAAGCAAAGATGGTTAGAAGCAGAATGACAAATGGTTTGGAAAAGTATCAGATAAGTAAAAACCTTGCCTCCAAGAAAGCCCTCCAGATAGAACTCATCTCCCAGTTAGAGCCATTTCATCACAAAGGAGGAGGAAATAAACCATGAGTATCAAGCTCTGAATTCTGGAAGATTTTTTTCATTTTCAATTTATTTCCCCATCCTCATAAAAATTGATCTCTTTTGAATGGTTATAATGATTTCTATGTATCAGAAAAGGTATGCATTCCCCAACTCTGGCCGTACAGCAAGAGGGAAGGAAACACAAGTATTCAAGACAGATAAACAGACTGATTGAATCCCATGTTTCTCAATCAAGACGCTTATACAAGTGAAGATTGCTGAACAGTTCAGTAACTAGCATAAGAATGACCTAGTGAAACCAGAACTCCAGCGGTGTATTTAATTTTGATCATAGGCACTAATCTATTGGGTGACTTTAAAGATGTTATTTCCTTTCTTATGTGAACAAGAGATTGCAATAGAACACTAATAAGAATATTGGGTTCCTCCAAAAAATAGCCTTATGAATTGCAGATGCCTTCAGATAATTTACATCTTACAATGTACATTAACAACCGTCTAAAACCAGCTGCACAATAGCTGTGGCTGTTCTACAGATTCTAAACACTCTGGAACAATTCCACTACACAAATGCGTCAGAACAGTAAGTAACAGAACAGTAAGTAAGTTGAGAGTTGGCACAACTGCAGTTGGCCAAAATAACTATAAAACATATATATATAAGAAGAAACAATATGTTTATTCAAAACAAACACAAATACTATTTAATGCTTTAAAAGCATTGCATTAAAAAAAATAGCAGAGACCAGAATGTAAAATGTCAAAGTACTACATACTGCACTCAGCAGCATACTGCATTCAGCTCTGGGGCCCTCAACATAAGGACATGGACCCACTTGAGCGAGTCCAGAGGAGGCCATGAAGACAAGCCAAGGGCTGGAGCATCTCTCCTGTGGATACAGGCTGAGATAGCTGGGCTTATTCAGCCTGGAGAAGGCTCAGGGGAGACCAGCCACTACCTAAAGGAGGCCTACAAGAAAACTGGAGAAGGACTTTTTAGAAGAGCGT
>NW_009938722.1:29144-30412 GCF_000696875.1 Nestor notabilis
AGAAACAGCTTTAAGCTGAAAGAGGTTAGATTTAGATTAGGTATTAGGAAGACATTCTTTACTGTGAGGGTGGCTCTGGCACAGGGTGCCCAGAGAAGTTGTGGCTGCCCCATCCCTGGCAGTGTTCAAGGCCAGGTTGGACACAGGGGCTTGGAGCAACCTGGTCTAGCGGAAGGTGTCCCTGCCCATGGCAGGGGGTTGGAACTGGATGAGCTTTAAGGTCCCCTCAAACCCAAACCATTCAACGATTCCACAGTAAGGTAAGACACAAGGGGCAAGGCAGTGGGACACATTTCACTACCTACGTAAAGACAACAGCCATTTTTTAAAGGGAAATCTGTGTGTGTTGAACCAAGTTTTCACTTTAGAAGTACTTCCCTTTACTCCTGAGAGTAATAAACCTGCACAACAACTTCCACACCAAAGGATCCAGCTGCACATGACAATTCAGTGCAAAACAATACAAGGGACAGGAGTCTTACAGTTATAAAATGCATCCTTCTGCTGTGAACCACTGCTACTGCTCATTACCTCATCAAGAGAGACAGGACATAAATTAAACATTCCGATACAACATTTTAAGTCTCACTACATGTTTACACTCTGATGAATGCCCTGTGCCGACTACCAACCCTAACTACAGGCCAGACAAAAGCCTTCAGCTCAGAAATATCAAGGCAATAACAGATATTTAACACCACTTGTGAGTAAATTCTGCTTTTATTTCTCGATTAAATTAGTTCCGAAGAGAGATACAATCAGTGTTTCAAAGTGGAAGCAGGCAATGCCAACAAACTTGAGCTGGAAGTGGCAGCACCTACAGCCACAGCACTGCTGTGAGGTTTACTTCGAGTACGAGAGCTTTTTGTGTGCTGACAGGACAGAGGAACAGGGCAGGAGGGCTGACTGTTTGCTGTGAGGAAAGCAAAGGTAAAACGGGACCGAGCGGGCACCAGGGCACGGATAAAGAGCCACCAAGATTTGACACAGCACGGGGCAGCCGGGAACAGGGCAGGCAGAAGCCTGGGCACAGAGGATCAGGGCAGCACCCGCAAATCGCGACAGAGGGACAAGGCAGTTCCTTCAGCGCTCTTCCTCATGGCGCCCGGCCCGGTGCAGTGCCAGGAGGCGAACCCGGAGGCCGCCCCGCTCACCCGGAGCCACGGCACAGGGTGCCCCATCTCTCCCCTTCCCCTTCCCCTTCCCCTCACCTTGGAGACGGAGCACGTGCTCATGTCGCCCCTCTCGCGCCACAAGCCCCCTCTCGG
>NW_009938723.1:0-616 GCF_000696875.1 Nestor notabilis
AGCCTCTGCACGCACTCCCAGATGAGTGCTGGTGGTGTCCTGCAGGGGCTATGCAAGGGGCGGCCTCCGGGCTACACGGTTACTTGCTGCCCCTGCATATGCCCAGGTCTGTGCACAGCTCTTGGGTTTCACACGGAAGGAGGGGAAAATATGGAACGACCCTCCAGTAGGGATAGCATAGGAGAGAAAGGCAGAAATTTCTGAGTAAGGAAGCTGACTGTAGTTGTTATTTCTACTGTAAACAGCTTGAATACCTTCTCTGTAAAGAAAGGGGTCCATGCTAAGGAGGGACGTCACCCACCTGCATTCTTCCACTGTGGAAAAGTCCCAGCACACTATGCTCCTGTGTTATTTGCTAACCACCCAGGCTAAAATTCTCAACAGTGCTCCTGGATTAAATGCTCTCTGTAATGGTAAATAGATCTCTTTGCAATTCAAATAGCAAGTGAAAGCATTTCCTGAACGGATGATTAAGGTGTAGCTCCTGTTGCAATATCTTAGTATCTTCTTCTAGTTTACTATCTTTAACACTACCTAACTTGCAAAGCATTAGGAGTCCATTTGAAGGGTGTTTCCTAAGAAAACTCCCCCCCCCCCCCCCCCCCGCGGGGCGCAC
>NW_009938723.1:647-11324 GCF_000696875.1 Nestor notabilis
CCCCCCCGAGGTGGCTCAGTTCCCTTTCCTGAAGGTTTTCCATGTTACCAAATGACACTAGACAAAGAGCAAACAGAACGAAACCTGTGTCTGTGGTTAGGTTTTAAACAGATTTTATTTCTGGAGGATTCTCTGCAAAGGTGTGGATCTAGAATACTGCTTTCAATCTTTTGAAAGCAGTATTCTGTTTCTGTGGACTATGGAACCCTAAACATTTTACAGCAGAGCTACGGAGTCCTTTAGGATATTGCATACACAAACTGCTGTGAAATGCACATACACTTGTCTTTCTGAGTCATCTTTAGTGTTAACGTCAAAACAAATTCTCTTGAACTTCCCAAATGTTATTGAAATAGTTTCATTTTTATCCAAGTAATGTTCCACTGTGAATTTTGCAGTACTAGGGTAGCAAAATGAATATGAGAGCTGACACTTTCAGCACAGAACACAGAAACAGTCACAGGAATTGCTGTAACATTGCTGTTACCTGGATGTATTCCTCTGAAGTGCTGAAGTGTTACTCAGGGCCAGTGTACAAAGTATCAGGCATTATTGTTCTGATATAGCTGGAACACTGATTTCTCCTTGAAAACAAGACAGGAAAGTTTCAGTACATATGATATTATGCTTGCCTCGAAGTTAATGTATGTATTTAATGGATGGACAAGACTTTTCTGAGATGCTTTCTTTCAGGCCAGGAAGAATCTTGTCCTCTCATAGACTCTGTGAGCTTCCAGTTGTGACACAAGTATGCTTTCCATCCAGTCACCTATAAGAAAATCAACTACAATCCAAGTCAGGAAAACAGTAATTTAGTAATTAATAACTGGGTAAGCTATTTTATGGATGAGATCTGAGTCTCACTGCCTCTTTGCCATCTGCCTAGGCCTTTTGATTTACAGTGAAGATGTACCTAACTGCTTGTAAAAGTCATATTGTTGCTACTACCACATTTTTAGTCCTACTAAAGAAAATAGCTTTATTCTGTTCACTGGAATACTATGAATTAAGGCAATGGCTGATCTGATGGAAGATGGGGTTACATGTCACATCTCTTGCCTGTGTTAGGAATGCACCTAGTCTATCAGTCTGTAATGTGAAAAACACATCCTCAGCTGTTGAAAACTGCAAGAGGCTTTAATCAGGCTATGAGCTGTCCCTATGAAGCTTAAAGAGAGATTCATTTCCCTCGAATTTTGTATCAAGAATTTCAATAAATGCCCTAGAGTTAGATGAATCATGGGAGCGAATAAAGCACAATAACAAGAAAAACTGACATATAACCCGCTCCCCCAACCCTGAACCTGAAGCCAAATAAAATGAAAATCAAAACCACAAGTATAACCTTATAAGAAGCAAGTTTTTTGTTTTGTTTCTTTTTCCGAGTGTATTTCTGGTTTGTGATTTCTCACTGATGAAGCTCCGTGACTAGCTCTTCAGTTAGAGGTTGTTCACTAGCAAATCTCTTCAAGTAGACAATTCTGAAGTGTTGTTACCGGTTAATATGGAGTAGACACGTAACTCCTAGGACACAGGTCTTCTGATTTAAGGGGTAGAACAAGCAGAATACAGTTCCTGGGGCAAGTATTGGGAGTGTTCTGCAGTATTTTCTCAACAACTGTTCTCCCTTTTCGCTTCTTTAACAGAAAACTTAGTCATCTGAACAGCGCTGGAAGTGGAATAAGGTAAGATGCCTCCTGCACTGCACCATGCCACTGAAAATGTAAAATGGCAGTGAAATATCAGTCATCAAGATCCTCACAACAAGACAGCTTATTAATTTACTCTTCTATCACATGTCACTGGTGTGGAAAGCTTTGAAGAAAATGATAGGGTCTTGACTGACAACTTTATCTTTCTGATGCAAGGAATAGTCAGCCACAAATGTAGAAGAGGAAATGTTTCTGACTCCACCAGGGATAAGAGAAGGTTTCTTAGGGTACAGTCCAGAATTGTAGGATGAGCTTCCCTGCCACTTCGTCACAGCTTTGTTGCCTTCTGTGTCAGGTCCACCTCTGTGGTTTTGCCTTTTTGGCATTGACATTCAGTAAATACAAAAAAAAAGAAGATTTCCAGAGCAAACTTCTTCAGTGTACACAGTTCTTCCTCAAGTGTAAAAGAAAATCCTAGCTCCTTAACTTGGATTGATACAGGTACATCACATACACTTCTAAATAGTGCTCAGATCTCTTACAAAAACTAACTCAGAATAGTGCAGAACTCTTGTGGCTACAGTGCAGGAGTGGATCACTTGTTAGCTCACAGGAGTTGTTAAGTATCTTGTTCAAAACACTGGTTCTGCAGGCTCCAAAAAAATGCCATCTTCCAAGGGTCAATGCTGTGCAGGTTAGGAGGAAAGTCAGAGAAATACCATAACAAATCCCAGGTTATTCAACCCCAGCAATTCCTTTCTCTAAGGCACTTGCAGGTCCCAGCAGCCAATGTTACACTCCAGATTAAGTAGCTGAACCCCTGTCAAGGGCCAAAATGCAATTCCCACTTTCTTTTGTGCTGCCTTATTACAGTTCAGGCTGCCATTCTTTCTTAATCTCTTTACCAGCACCAGCCAGCAGACAGACTATCTGCAGAAAGGTCAAGATGGATGTGCAAATCTGAATAGAAGATGGCAGGACTTCTCTCCCATCATGTCTGCAGTCCTGCTTCACAGAGGACTGCTGCAAAGTCATGTGGCTGCATGTTGTGCCCCCTCTGTTATAAATACGTAGAATAGCACATTAGCATCTTTTGCAGAAGATGCTCTCTCTCGGGGTAGCCCTATATCTGACTTCTGAATAAAAGACTTGAAGCTCAAGAAGGCAGATTAGTCACCATGAGCCTTGTGAACTTGAATGGTCTGCATTTTTTCAGCTATTCTGCCAAAACAAGTACATTACCAGACTTGCTTCCAATGTAGAGGGAGTCTTTGCTTTTATCAGCAGAAGAAAGAGGCACATAGAATTATTAGGGTCAGAATTAGCTTCTGGGAAGTTATTAACTCTGTGCCTTGCACTGGTGCATGAAAAGTACCCACTACTTGTTACAGACTTACCTTTAATTGCACGATATTAGATCTACCCTTCAAAAATTCAAGCTCTTGACATGACTGTAGATGCTGTTTTAACAAGGCACACAGAGTCATAATCCAACAAGAAGTGTCCTATCAAATATCCTGTACTTTTAGTAGAATGAGCTGCTAATAAAGTGTAAAAATGATGACCTGCATCAGAAGTACCTCACCTGAGAGGCTCTGAGGTTCTGAATGCTGGGGCTCTGGTGGTTTCTAAAGTACTTTCTGTGTTTCCTTTTTATTTTAATCTAACAGAACATATTGTAATATGAAGGAGTAATTTGGAAGACAGTTTTGCCTGTGGTGCAAACTAATGGTAATACCTTGTTACTTATTCAGCTCAGCATATTAACAGCCCATTAAATGCAGGTCACTGATGGGTATGGCTTGGTCTTGTATTGCTGCAAGTTCCAATGAATTGTGTCTCTCTAGATGAGAGAATGTCCCTGACATCTTCAGATCCCTGAGAGTGGAGAGAAAGAGGTACAGGAGGTACCCATAGTTGGCTGCCTTTGATGTCTGTTGGCATAGAGCCTATGTGGGTTAGGCAGCTGTGTAGTGTGTCCTGCTTTTCCCAGTTGCTGTGATTCTTGAAGTGATGTGGTTGCTAAATACCTGTTGTGGTCTCTGTGCATTTGAGCTGAGGTCCAATCTAGTCATGCAACACTGGAAATGACTGAATCAGTTCATTTCAATTTAAAAAATCAATAGTCTTTTGCGTGACACTTCTTCAGAAGATGAGATGGATATTGGTATCTCTCTGGAAAGGAAATGAATTCTTATCTTCTTACGTGTTTTCCGAAGATGGGCCAGAAGAATGCTTGTTTCCCCCTTGCATAAGCAGTCAGTTGTGAGTTCAAAATATTTTTTCCAAAAGCAATGCACCAACAAGTTCTAATATTAGAGAGATGATTGAACAAAGGGAGTTCTGACCTGCCTCTGCCACTTATATACTGTGGGAACCCCAGCAATTTTGTGCCTTTTATGCCTTTAGTCTTAGCTTAAAATTAGGACAAAGTTTCTGGATGACCATGGGCTTGGAATTTACATATAAATCAGCATCTCATGCACTCAACTAAGATTCAGCCCATCTGCATTCTCGGCCTGTTTCAGTGGATGAAGTCTGTCTTCTTGCAGACAAATTTACTGTTAAATACTTGATCTGCACAACATGACTTAAACTGCCCTTTGTGCCATTATTGAGTAGCCTGAGACAGTCAACCACAGATGGCCACATCTGACCCTGCTGTCTTAAGCCAAGGCCTCTGAAATTTTGAAATACTATGTAAGAGCAAGTATGGTGAACACATTGCCACTCATCCCTCCACCATGGATTTCCTTTCTGTGGCATAAGAATAATGAAACTAACACATTTACTTTAATGCACGGGGTAGTCTGGAGAATTTCTTAACTCCATTTTTATATATTAAAATATCTCTGAATCTAGAAGATCACTATAGAACTTCTGTTGTTCCTCTTTTAATCATTTACTATTGCTTACAGTACCCACTAAAGTGGTCTATTCAATTCGCACAGGACTCCCAACTGGGGAAATGCCATCAGTGCATATTCAAATAAAACAAAAATTTCCTGTAGCTGTGTTAAAAAATATTGACTTAGGTCTCTAGAGAGCAAATCCAGGCTTGAAGCAGTCTCAATAATCATTTGTAAGTGAATAAAGGGTTGAAATATGCATACTGATGCTAAAACTTAGTTAATTTCCTTCTTGTGAATAACTATAAAAGATGCACTACTGAAAGAGGCCAAGATTTCATGGCAATGACATTGTTCTTCACCAGTTGGTGCCTTTTGTGCTGAATACTCATCTCACTGATTGTAGTATTTTTCCTGACGGATAAGGACAAGACTGTGATGATTTAGAAGCACCTGTCTGGATGCAGTTTATGAATCCTGATTAACCGTAAGAAAATTCAGTACCTAGATATTCCTGTGTCGATGGAGCTGGTCAGATGCTGTCAGAGCTTTGTCACACATGCTTTACATCAGGGAAGCAGAGAAATGTTGAACTGTGATGGCCCCCATTCAATTGGAGATACTTATAAGGCACATGCATAAATGTCCCAGATTTTGAATGCTAGCTAGGTTATTTTAAAAGAGAAGGAGAAGAGTCTTCATGTTCCCTCCATCTCTTTGTCTGGTGCTTTGTCTCTACTAACAAAGGCCCTTGGGAACCTTGAGTGTTGGCAATCAGCTTGGAAAAATTCACCTGGATTGCAAGAGCCTCTTTTCTGCCTTTTCTTTTTTTTTTTTTTTAACCTCCTTGTAATTTTTCCAAACCTCGCAGCCAGTGGAGACATGTAATTAAAGTTAATTGCGATTGCACAGTGACGCAACAGGGCCCCCCCCACTGACATGGCTTCAGGGTGCCTCTGGCTCACATAGGGCTGCTGCCTTCCAGCACAAGTGGGCATGCTTCAGAGTGACAGGTCTAAAGAAACACTCTTCTCTCCAAGCCACCACAGCCCCATGCCAGTCTCCTCCAGAGTCAAGCCACTGGCACTATTTGAGCACAGGAGTGCCTCCTGCTTCTGTGTGTTCACAGAGGGAGATGGGCAATTTTGCCTTGGCCCCCAGGAGTCTCCATTAGTATCATGATCAAATCAGGCCACATCCCCAGCACCTGATGAAGGCAGAAGGCTGAGGTGCTGGGCTGGCTTTGAGGAAAATAATGGCTGTTAAAACCAAGCCATAGTACACTACAACAGCATTAGAAACCGGGGGAGTTCAGTTTTCTCAAGGTTTTTAATGCCTTCTTTTTGTGGCCAGCTGTGACAGATCTGTGGCAGAGTCTCTGGTAGTAATCAATACTTCAGCTGCAATTTTTCTTCCCTGAGGCAGAGGAGGAGACTGACAACACTTTGAGGCATTATCAAAGACAAGCTTGTCACATCCCACAGTTATATACCAAATCCAAAGCTGACTTCTCCCCTTTTTCCAATCCAGAATTCACTGGGAATTTTGCTCCATTGTGCCTCTTTGACACATCATGATTTCAGAAGTATCTGCATTAAATAACTTGTCTTGGTTTCTGGTGGAAAAAAACAAACCAAAACAAAAAGGCATTTCTAAATAGCCCTCGGAATAACTAATCTAGCATCATTATGGGCTAGAATAGTGGCTACTCAGTGGACTGCCATACAGTCAATATAAAGAGAGGCAGTGCTTCAGTGGTGTTTTGCCAACGGGTGAATTAATTGCTGGATTCTTGGGCAGCACACATTTTAAATAAAGTCCACAAATATGATGTCAATTCCATTCTGACACTAGAATGAGTATTTGCTGGCCACTAGTGTTAAATTGCCACCAGACAGGCTATACATAGTGCCAAATTCATCCTCACGAGGCAACTGTCTTGAAGAAGTACTTGTCTGCAGTAAGCTTTTCATCCCTAATTAAAAACAGAGCCTCAGCCAGAACCAGGTATGAAGGAGTTGGTAAATCTAATTATACAAAAGGAAGTCACTGGTTAGACAGTGATTTGCAATGAGAAGTGACCAATAAATGACACAGCAATGAACAAAACAGAACAGCAAGTAAATATATGGGATAAGGCATATTTGCCTGAGTAGCTGAGAGGCATTTATCCACGCATTTATCTGTCTCTGCCAGACATCAGTCATGGTATGCCACATGTGGAAAAGTAGCTACATATGGTCAGAATCACATGCAGGCCTGACCATGGCTGTGTCTGACAGTAATAGCACTGCAAGCAGCACAAGCTAAAGCTCTGGCACAGGGAGTAGTGCAATCTGAAGAAAAGCCCAAGAGGGGAGCACAGGCTCAAGTCTTCCCCTTCTCTGTACTACTGGGTTCACCTATAGTTTGTGTCTCTGCAGTTTAGACACAAGCCGAAGTTGGATTCAGACTGAGCTCAAAAAGAAGTATGGTTTCTGCTAGTGCTCCACACATCCCTGAATAATGTGCTTGTTGCTTTCGTTAAAGAGTTGGTGGAGTTTTCTGGTAACAGGTACAGGGTAATCTGGGCAGTGCTGTGCAGGGTTCTGGGTTCAAATTCTTCATTGTGCTGTGAATTAGAAAAGAACAGAATGAAGGAGAACAGATGGGCCCATCTTGGTGCCACACACACATCATCTAGCATGTAAAAGCAGCAAAGCACTTAGCTGGAAGTGGAAGATGGGGGTGCAGTTCAGGAGCTGTGAAGCTGAGGAGATTGAAAACCCTAGAAAAGGCATATTGATAATGAGGCAGAAAAGCTGCAGTTGTTCAATATTAGTAAGAACCCCAGGGATGGAGACCCACAGGGGGCCACAGTCTGTTTCTAATAGGCTGGGACACAAAGCTCATCAAAACTTCGATTAAATTAAGCCTTCAGACCCCACAGCAGATTCAGCAAACCACAATGGAAGCCTCTTGTTGTGCACAAGGAATATCAGCTGCAAAGAGTACTTTTGGGGTTCTCTGAGAGTGTTCTCTGAGAGCTCTGCATATTGCTATTAGACCAAACATAAATAATCATCTTCCTTACCCTGGCTAGCCTCTAATTGCTGTAGTTCATTTCCCCAGAATGCCTCTTTAGCAGTTTCCTTACAGACACAGTCAGTAAAAAACCAAAAGTTTGTATTATTCATGAGGATTAACATTTATGGCTGCAGGAACACCTTGTGAAGGAAACAAGTTTTGCCTTGATGTTTTGGAATCAGTGGTCAATCTTTTTAACTAACAGAGTGGGTTAGCAGAGATCTGTTCCCTTTCTGTCTGCTTCATGCCCAAATGTACACAGATAACTAATCAAGCTTATTCGACATTTTCTGGATTACAGGATCTTTTCAAACCCTTAACTCTATGCTTTCCCATATCTTACATAGAGGGCGCTTTGCTAGCTCTTTTTCAGAAATGAGATTCACAAGCTACCTGGATCCTCTTTGCGGTTAGGGAAATAATTACTTTACGCAATATAATTTGCTTAAAACCATGACAGTTTTAACTATAGTTTAAGGCTAAATGACTGTTCAGCAAGACAGCTGGTAAAATTCACCCTATAATAAAACTGAAGCAATGTAAACAAGCCCAGCCCATTTAGGGCTTTGAGTTAATATAGATGTCAAATACTTCTTTCAATATCTCTAAATTTCCCAAACCATCAGACATTTTCCTTCTTTATAAATGTATTTATAATAGATCTCATCCTTTATCACCTAAACCCATAACATATGCCTGTCCTAAATCCCTATAATTGATTATGTTTGAATGTAAATTAACCTCGGAAGAATATCATCTAACTTGTTGAAATACTACAGGTACCTGTGCCACAATGTAATGAAGAACTGCTGCTGCAGCACAGCTTTAAGGAGCTCCAGGCCTGGCTTTCTTGTTATTTGGAGTGTGGCTGTTCCAAAGTAAACACAGCCTGAAACAGCCAAAAGTGATAGTGCTTTAGCCTTGAGAATACAACATGCCCTGAGATTTTTCTCTCTGCTTTGTTGGGCTCCTGTAGTGGCTGTGCTCTACGTAAATGTAAGTTGTTATCTGTGTTTATCTTCTCTTTTATGCCTGGTCCTAATAAGGAGCTCTTGTTAAAACTCACCTTGAGGAAGAGTGATATTTCCTTGCATTTGCACAAGGGCATGATCCACAGAAAGTTTAGGTGACATTTATGTGTGAGTTGAGTGCGCTCCTCATATGTTGAGCCATGCTCAGGAGCCAGTTAAAGGTGCTAACAGAACTGGGTTTAGGGAAGAGGGACTAAAAGAGTTTTTTAGCTCTGATATGACGACTTGAGCAAATGCGGGGCTTAAGACTTGGTTTTGAGTTTAGTAATATCAGTCCAAAAGTTGCTATGTGCTTCCATGTGTTTTGCATCAGGCCTTTCGAGTGTCTGAATCAGCCAGAAGACAGAATACTGGGCAAGTGGAAATTGTACTTGTAGAGAAGCCAAGGCAAATTACTGAAAACTAACCTCCTTTATTTGCAGCCTCCCAGCAGGCTAAGTAATGCCAAACGGTTCTAATTTAAATTACAGCCAGTAGGGAAGTATCTCTGGGGCCTGATGGCCTCTATCCTGCTCAGTTAATAACAGTGATACAATTGCAATTTTGACGATAAAGCTCAAAATTCATTTGCAGTTCCTTGAGTTGTGGTGATTTATTGTTTGCTAATTATCTTGCTGGAGTCTTGAGGATGGAATAAACTCCCCTATTTACATAATCAAGGCATCAAAATCTTTAGTGCAGGGCATGCTATCAGCAGATGGCCATACCATGTGTGGTAGGATCCCTTAGTTTCTATAGCTTGTGCTGCATCCAATCTCAGTATCTATTTGCCTACAGCAAAAGTTTACTGTCTTCTACTAATTCAGTGTAATTTACATTAATAGAGTTCTGCCTGCATTACTGTCAGTCTGCTAAAGGCCCATTCAGAGGCCTCAGTGGCTGAATAGATGCTATAAGAGGCAGGATTTGTGGAGATGAGACAAAGCTGGAAATCTACTCTCTGAGGTTGTGACCACTGTGGACTCTGCACACCCACACCAGGTAGAGCTGAGAAGGAAAACCAGAACAGTATCTTTGTCAAAAGCTGGTACAACAAAATGCAGAAATAATGAAATTTGTGGGCAGAACACACATGTGGCTATTTTTTATGATGGGTTACTTGGCCCAACTCCCTGCAGGCCCAGAAACAACACAGAGGATGTTTAGTTTAGAAGGGGGCTTGGCATTTGGGCTCTACACACCACCAGCTACAAAAATGCTTCCTTACATTCTAAAGAGCTTCTATACCCTCTCCTTTGCCAGCACAAGCCACACATTACAATCAGTTGCAGAAAGGGAAAATTAAAGCCATCAAAATGTATTGGGTCACTGCAATAACTGAAGATGTCTGAGGCTGTACTACTCAAACGCTTTGATCTGGGCCTATTTCTGCTCACAATCATTGAAGCTTACCATTTTTCACCTAACTGTTTCTGTGAAATTATTTGCATTGCTTACAATAAGCAGAGTTTAAAACCTTATTTTTACAAGATTTTTGAAAAATGGAGTGCATTTTAGTACATTGCTATCAGGCTAAAAAAGAAACAACCCAACTTTAACATAGACACCTGCTGATCAACTCTTATTTGTACTGTTTTATCCTTGTTTAGCCTGGAGAAGGCCCAGGGGGGACCTTATCACTCTCTACAGCTACCTGAAAGGAGTAGTTAATCTCTTCTCCCTGGGTACCAAGCAATAGGTCAAGAGGTAACGCCTCAAGCTGCACCAGGGGAGGTTTACAATGGATATTAGGGAAAAATATTTTCACAGAGAGGGTAATCGGGCATTGGAACAGGCTGTCCCAGGGAATCACTGTCCCTGGAAGTGTTTAAAAACTGTGTAGATGAGGCACGCAGTGATATGGTTTAGTTGCAGACTTGGCAGTGCTGGGGTAATGCTTGGACTTGATCTTAAAGGTCTTTTCCAACCTATTTTGTTCTGTGATTGAGCTATTCAAACACTTCTTGGGGCCCCATCAAGTGTTCAAGAAGTGCTTTTGGTTCAACTTTGTGAGTGTATCGCTGAAAGATAAACACCTTGATTACAGGGAACATTGGGGGAGGGGGGAGGCGGACGCGCGCGCGGCGGAGAAGCTCCGCC
>NW_009938723.1:11436-11999 GCF_000696875.1 Nestor notabilis
GCGAGTTCCCTCAGAGTGCGGAGAGGGGCAGAGCCGCCCGCAGCCGCGGTGAGGGCCCGTGCTGCGAGGGGACGGCTGTGGTGAGGAGGAGAGGACCTTCCCAACTGAGGAGTGATGATGAAGAGTTCTGTCCGCCCACTCCAAGTGGGATTGAGAAATCCTAACGCATAATTGGACTGGGGGGGGAGGCGGGAACACAGAGTCTGTGGAGGGAAAGATGGGGGAATAGGAGGTGAGGTGGGGAAAGGGGGGAATGGTGCTGGCAGAGGGGAGAAAGGAAGTTGAGAGACACATCTGAGGGAAAAAGTGAAATAATAGGATACAATGAGGTCTAATTTGAGTAATTTGAGTATACATCTAAGATACCTACTCCAAGTGATGGTCATTACCTCATAGTAGTCCTTAAGCTTTAATAATCAGAGGCCTTTCTGTGCCCTATTTCCAGGCATCAGCTGGCGGACAGCAAAGAAAGGCAGTGTCTGGAGAGACAAATCTGGGCTAGAAGAGGAGCGGCGTCGGGCTGGAGAGGGGACATGAGAAAGGCACCCTGGGCAAAGGGACCT
>NW_009938724.1:0-13793 GCF_000696875.1 Nestor notabilis
CAGGATTTCCCCTTAGTGAAACCATGCTGAGATAGTATGCTAATACTTAAAAGTTCCTGACAAAATATACTGATCCCAGCTTTTGGTGTTTTATTTCCTCTAATTAGGCATTTAATTCAGTTTGTGATGCTTGTAACTAATCTGCTTCAGGGGAAGTAACTGAAACACAGCAAACCTTTTGCTGATTTTTTCATATCCACTGGTCTCTGTTGCTGAGTATAAGTTTAGAGTCTAAGGTTAGGTGAACTGGCTATGGAGCATATTTTTCTTTAATCCTGCAAGTCAGTAACCACTTGTAAATTGGCATATAATTTAAGTGTTAATATTAACCAAAACAGTTAAATTTCAGATCTTGAAATCTCTGAAAGATCTTTTAAATGTTTTGGTTTTATCAACAATGTCTGTTAGGCTTGCGACAAGTACAGCATCAGCCTGAGGCAGCTTCAGATCCTTCAGAACTGAGATCCTTCAGAGAGGGTCATGAAGGTCTTGAAGTGATTCTGCCTCTAAAGGGAGTCCCAGGAGGTATTGAGCCTGGAGGCAGTTGAAAGGGCATTCTTGATGTTGCTAGAAAGAGAAAGCAGCAGCCCTAAGCAGGGAGAACATGTCAACACCACTAATACTTGCTCCAATTTTAGAATCGTATCAGTCTCGCTTAAAAGATGATAGTATAAACAGAGGAGGAAAGACTGATTTTAAACCAGGCTTTAAAACTAGCTGAAATCCAGAGTATAGCGTTACCTGTAAATCTCAAAACATCTCCAGTGCACTGAAACTGAAGCCCAGTGTGCACTGAAGTTCATCACCCAAAGTAATTATCACTGGTATTACCATAACACCTCTTCCTGTGAGTGTTAGGTACTGCACAGTGTACCTGTTGACTACAGGGCTCTTCAGAGGAAATCTTGTACTCTTTTGCCTACTTATGTGAGGTTTTTTAATATATTTTCATTATTCTTTTCTTCATTATTTAAAATTATTAGAGGTTGAAGCCTTCAATAATTCTTCTTACTGGAGTCATGCTCTTGTAACTGAACTGCAGCAGTGAGTATTTTACAGCTCTTAAAACCAGAATACTGTACAAAAACTAGTCATAAATTCATGATTCATACAAGGGCTTTATTTATTACTGTTCAGGTATCTGTCTGTGTTACAGTGAATTGTGGTAGTTCATTTTTCATTTGCGAAGCAATTTTTATTACATTGCTTTCTGATTGCAGATAGAATGCACCTGATGAAGTATATGAACCCAAGATCCCCTGTTATCTTCAGGGCTTTTCTTCATCTACTTTAGCTGGTTTTTTGTGTTTTTTTTTTTTTTTTTTGTAGGGTGCCTAATATTTTCACACCTATTTGAAAGTTTACACAGCATTAATTAGTAAACCAAAGACATATGCAGGAGGCAATTAGTGGCTAAAAGCTGATTTAAATTGAAGATAAGAGAGCAGTTGGTAATTGGCACTGGGTAGAAGGGGTTTTTAAACTCTTGTATGGATGAAGGATCAATCTTTTTGATTTACCATCCTTAAAGAAGAACATGAAGGCAATGCAGTAATGGTAAAGTGAGTTTTCAGACAGGGGTTTTCTTCCACTGATGATTTAATGTACTTGGGTTATTTTTGATGTACATTGGGGGTTATATCTAGAATATGATCTCTGTCCTTTTGCCAGCTATTGTTCCCTCTATCTGTTTCTTTTCTGTCTTCTGTGGTGAAAAAAGATGAGCCCTATTTATTTCTCTATATCAAAGCTTAATCTTTGCCACTTCTCATTTGGTTTGAAATCAAGTTACTATTCAGAATAATCTCAGTATAAACAGTAGCAACGAGTTGCATTTCCATGCAAGCCTGAATCCCAATTTTCTTATTAAGGAAGTGAGTTAATCTTACTTCCTTAGTAAGGCCCTTCTTTATGGTTTGAAATGTTCAGGAACCACTATTCTAAAGGGTAAAACTATGTATACCTGCTTCCTCCTAAAATTAGTATTAGTCACATAGCGTTTAATTGCAGTGAAGTACACTGGAAGTAAACCCCAAGAGTCTCAAGCAATTATGTCTTACGGAACACAGGACACACAGGAGCTGAAAGCATGATTAAGAGTTTACTGAGCAGCTAGGGTTCCTTAGATACCCTGTATGAAGCTTAAAAGCTAAGATGCTTCAGTGGAAGCTGCTGATAAGTGCCAAAGAACATGTGAACTTTTCAATCATCATCCTGAAAGTTAAGCTGTTTCCTAAGCACTAATAGTGAATATTCTCCTTTTGTTATTGTGTAAAGTTTTGGTCATATTGCTGTGGAAACTTCTCTGTGTTCCTCACAGTACAGTGTTGAAATACCAAATCCTGTGTGTCAAGGTTTTGATGCAGGTGTTGCCATCTCTGAAAACCTGATTTATATCCTAAAGAAAATCCTAACCTCAAGATTGTTTACGTTTGCAATACAGGGAGTAAATGAAAAGCAAGACAGAAATGCAACTGCAACACAGAATCACTCCTAATGCAGTAACTGTTGATCCCTCATCTCCCTCAATAAATACACAGAGCCATTCTAGTTAGTGTTCTTCAGAATATCCTCCAAAACTCTTGCAGACAACCTTTAGTGAAGCATCAAGAGTGAGTGTGAGGGATGTGATGAATTTTGAAATAGATGGAAATTATTTCATGAGTGCCTCATCCCAAGCATAAGGACTGTGCTATGTTTTCACTGAAAGATGCTCCTTCAAGGTTACGAACAGGCTGGACAGAGGTGGCAAATTTAGAGTTATGTTACCTTTCAGGATTGTTAAGCTATCCTATTAACCACTCTAATGTGATTTACATGTTCATGTTTTCCATTGGCACATATATGTGTCATTGTCCCAATAAAAACTGTTTTGAGCCATGGAGCAAAGTATTTGATGCGCCCTAGACCTCTCCTTTTGAAGGTGCTCTCTGCCCTCCTTTTGCCTTTGCAGGTAAGCAGTGGCAGGTCCTACAAAATGTTGGAGAAGGCTGGGAGGAGCAGGGGGAGAGTTGTGGCGTGAAGGGACACTTCTAGGGGTGAGGCGTTTTACACTCTTTACATATTTCTGCCTGGGAACTGCTGCTCTGACTTCCTCCTTTTATTTTCCTTCCACTCTTCTGGGATCTTTATCCCACCTAGAGTAAAATTCACTCCCTGTGGGCCAGTTACCTGAGAGAAAGCTCTTTTGTTACTTGGCTAGTCACAAATAGTGGGATTTTTTTTTAGAAAGACGGCAATATTGCAATCTTTAGAGTGTTAATAAGAAATCTCATGATAAATACAAAATATGCTTTGGAGGCTTCTGCAAGAATTTCTTGCAGAGGATGAGATATGCTATTATATCTGAGAAGGGCAAGAGAAGGCTGCTCAGTCAGTTATTTGAAACTAAGCAGAAACTGAAAACTACAGTCTGGAAACAGATACAAAAAAGTCCAGTCTAAAGATCTACTGCCTGTTTCAAAAGCTCACTCTTTAACCTTTCAATATCTAGTCAACAAAGTACCCACTCTAGCCTTACAAATGCTGATGTTGTTACATACCTTATCACTAGGGCAATGTTCTGATGGCATCCTGATGCTTTATTCCACTGTAGAGAAAGAAAACAAAACAAATAATGGAACAAAAAAATGAAAGTCCAAACAGAGCTAAAAAAATGAGTATTTAATTTCTCCACCCCACTAAGAGGAGATATTTCTAACATGAAGTTCAATTTTCTTTTTCTTGCTAGGTCTTTGAAAGTGGCCATGTCATGCAATAGATAACTCGATCACTCATTGATCTAGCTACACTAATTGCCTTTCTCTGTTTCAGTGCATTTCTTAATTAGATGCTGAGCAGATGTCCATAAATCTATGCTTGCTGATACATGGCACTTTTCTTTGCACCACATAACTGCGTTTTTTTCCCCCTTGAATTGCACTGATGAATAAAAGCATTGACTCAACAGTGGCCAAAATCAGGATTATCCATTCAGGTACAGGGAAGTGATGTAGAACAACTGTTATTAACCCATTCTTGCACTCCCTGGGAGAAGCGAATACTGTTGTAACTCGGAAGGGAGTTGAAGGAATGCAAGCAGGAAGGAAATCCAGTGTGACAGGTATAGGCATCACTGGGGTTGATTCGACCATAGTGCTGATCACCAAGGAGCCCAGTGCTGTGCGAGTCTTTCTGTACAGCCTGTTGAGATGGGCATCACACCTTACTGAGGTGTGTGCTAGACTGGTCCAGGGCTGGCTTGCATTTGACTGAGCTGAAAGGCAAGCAGTGTGAACTTATGACTACCTGCACTGCCTACACCTAGCCTGGCACAAATGTTTTGATTAAGGATATACCTAACTTTTGCGGCACAGAAAAAAAATAGAATAACAGAACTGATATATGTGATATTCTGTTTTGTGCTTCGAGTACGAAGACTGGCTTTCCTCTTGTTAAAATATTTTGATCTGGAGAATATGATTTAACAAGCTGTTTCATTAGTGCATAGGCAGAGACAATCTGTTCCAAGAATTGCTGGCAGCATGGGAGAGGGCATAAAGTTAAAAGCAGGTGAGGGGGACAAACGAAATGTTAAAGAAATGTGTTTTCTTTGGAGGAATGCTCCAAAATGCAAAGCCTTGTGAGAGGTGGCAGTATGTTCCATGCAGGTACATTATACTAGCACTAAAAATATGACTTCGGTTATCTAGCCAAAAAGGTAAACAACTTGCTTGGAGTCTTGGGGATATTTGTCAGAAATTCAGAAAAGAAAATGTTTGGAAGATGGAGGAACCATCTGAGCTCACTGTGAAGCAGCAAATGTTTCAGTGCTATTTTTGGTTTAGTAGTACTGTGAAATGGGAGGTGACACTACAAAATCTTGTAATAAGCATGTCTGAAATAAGCTGTTCATGGAAATATGTATGTTCCATATATTTAGCATTTAGTCTAGTCTGATAAATGACTGTAGCATCTTTCATTCCTATACTTAATGTCTCATTTTCTGAAGGAATATGTATTATTCCTGTGGTCTCAGCTTGGGAAATTAATAACCTTGTTTGGTCCTTTCATTGTCAACAGCCAAGTCAGAAAAGTTGTGCCCAACTTAATTCACATGAAAAGGGCAGCAGATGTAAATGAATCCAGTTCATCTGCTTTGATCTGTAGGACCAGAGAGAGAGAAGAGGGGAAAAAGTTTCTTTTACTCCTGAAATTATTGGATAAGATCAAACCCCGTAAGACCCCCATGTATGTAATAGAAAGTAAGGAAAAAAAGAGGTCACAATTATTGGTGGAAAAGATGCATAAGAACAAAATTCTACTGATAAGGGTATTTTCATGACAATGTCTGTCCTCACCCCTCTTGGCACTACAGCAGGTTCACAGTAGTTTGTTTGAATTACTATGAGCAAGATGATGCCACTCAAGTCTTTGAAGACAAATGCAGAGACTGGGAGAATGAAGACCTTAGGCCCTCTGTAGATGAGGATGAGGTTTGAGATCATCTTAGGAACCTGAATGTGCACAAGTCCATGGGACCTGATGAAATCCATCTGCAGGTCCTGAGAGAGTTGGCGAATAAAGTTGCTAAGCCACTGGCCATCATATTTGAAAAACCATGGCAGTCAGGTAAAGTTCCTGATGACTGGAAGAAGGGTAATATAACCCCCATTTTCAAAAAGGAGAAAACACAAGACCCAGAGAGCTACAGACCAGTCAGTCTCACTTCTATGTCTGGCAAAATCTTGGAGCAGATTCTCCTGGAAAGCATGCTAAGGCACATGAAGAACAATGAGGTGGTTGGTGGCAGCCAACATGACTTCACTAAGGGCAAATCCTGCCTGCCCAATTTGGTAGCCTTCTATGATGAGGGTATGGAACTGATGGACAGCGGCAGAGCAGTTGACGTCATCTCCCTGGACTTGCGCAAAGCGTTCGACACTGTCCCGCATGACATCCTGGTCTCTAAATTGGTGTCGTGGTTTAAGCCCAGCCGGCAACTTGGAACCACGCAGCCGCTCGCTCACTCCCCCCTCTTCCCTCCTTCCCCCGCTCCCGGAGGAATGGGGAGGAGAATCAGAGGAATGTAACTCCCACGCGTTGAGATAACAGCACTCCAGTAACTAAGGTATAATACAAACCACTACTGCTACCAATAATAATGATAAGAGGAATAACAAGGGGAGAGGACACAACCGCTCACCACCCGCCGACCGATACCCAGCCCGACCCGAGCCTTCCGGGTAACTCTTCCCAGTTTCTATACTGGGCATGAGGTGCTGTGGTATGGAATACCCCTTTGGCCAGTTTGGGTCAGGTGTCCTGTCCCTGCTTCCTCCCGGCTTCCCCTCCTCCCTGGCAGAGCATGAGACTGAGAAAGTCCTTGGTCAGAGTAAACATTACTGAGCAACAACTAAAAACATCGGTGTTATCAGCATTGTTCCCAGACTGAAAGTCAAAACCACGGCACTGCGCCAGCTGCTAAGACAGAGAAAAAATGACTGTTGTAGCTGAACCCAGGACAACTGGAGAGACACCAATTTGATGGATGGACCACTCAGTGGATAAAGAACTGGCTGGATGGCCACATGCAGAGACTTGTGGTAAACAGCTCGATGTCCAGCTGGAGACTGATAACGAGTGGTGTCCCTCAGGGGTCAGGATGATCAGGGGGCTGGAGCACCTCCCATATGAAGACAGACTGAGAAAATTGGGGCTGTTCTGCCTAGAGAAGAGAAGGCTGTGTGGAGACCTCATAGCAGCCTTCCAATATCTGAAGGGGGCCTACAAGGATGCCAGGGATTCTTCATCAGGGACTGTAACGATAGAAGGGGTAATGGGTTCAAACTTAAACAAGAGGAGTTCAAGTTAGATATAAGGAAGAAGTTCTTCACAGTGAGGGTGGTGAGGCACTGGAACAGGTTGCCCAAGGAAGTGGTAAATGCTCCATCACTGGCAGTGTTCAAGGCCAGGATGGACAGAGTCTTGGGCAACATGGTCTAGTGTGAGGTGTCCCTGCCCATGGCAGGGGGGTTGGAACTAGATGATCTTAATGTCCTATCCAACCCTACCCATTCTGTGGTTCTATGTCAATGATACTGTCTGTTTACCTACTCTCAAGGTAGCTAAATGCTAAAAATCAGCACCCTCATTAGTAAATGGAAACGACCTCTCCCCATAAGTGGATATATCACAGAAAACTGTTATTTCTTCTTAGATTCCTCCTTTAATCTTTTCCGGATTAGATCTGGATGGCTTTAAATTGAAGTCTCTCTTGTTAGCATGCACTAATTTATTTATATTTGATTAATATCTTACAGATTATCTGCTTCTTCAATGTGGAGAGAACTTGTTAGTAAAACAGAACTATAAAAAAGGCAGTGGAAAATGTATGTTTTTAAAGTGTTTTCATTTTACTTATACTACTATGAGATGAACTACTTTTCTTTGAGAAAGGCCTTTATTACTGTTCCATTTTGACGCCTGTAGAAAACTCTGTATTTATGCCACAAAAGGGGCTCAGAGGATGTATGTGTTAGTCTGGCTGGTGTTGCTCAGCTATTTACCAGTGTTGCAAATACTATTTAAAAGAGAATTTTCTATGAATCTTTCAGATTTCTCAACCTTCAGTGTTATATTTGTGTATGTGTGTATATATATATATATTTGTTTGTTTGTTTGTTTTAATAACGACTTGGTGTAGCATAATACCACCATGATTTAGGGTAATCTAGGTCTCATCTTGATACAACTGTGCCAAAACTGGAATGTAAAGGCTGTGTTTCTTTATTCCTGAGAACCTGGGCAGCAAAAAATCATGTCCTTCGTAGTAAAATAGTAAGGCCAACTCCATCTGCAAAAAACCCATGCAAACCAACCTTTTTTGTAATGTATGGTTACTGCAATGTACATATTCCATGTACATATTCCACATTTATGCCTTAGCATTTTTTGGATCTATAAGAATTATGTGAATGTCCTCTGAATGCGTGTCTAACTGTAATAAGAATCCCCTTTTCACTTGTATCCTGAATTTCATGTGTTACTGTACACTAAGTAATTCTTCTGAGTCTTGCTTTTATGCTCTTTTCAGTAGCTCTAAAAATGCCCTCTTCACCATTGCTTTTTGATTTCATTTGTACCAGTGGAAGAGTAAGAAAAGAATAGACCCTCAGCTGCTCTGCTTTTGTGCAAGTGACTGAGGTGCACAATAACCATGAGTCAGGCCTTTCTGCGGATCCTCTCATTAACTTTGCTACCATTTTTACTTAAAAAACCATCGAACTTCAGCTGATTTTGTCACTCCTGAAGAAGTGGATGTCCTGAACATTTGGTACTGATTTACAGGCCATTCTGTCCACTCCTGTTTCATGAGAGAAGATGATCCGGACACATAGAATTTTAATTTTAATGTTACTATTTGGGGGCTGAAGGAAGGATTACTATGCATACCTTTGCTTTCCTGGTAGTGCTTGGCAGCTCCAAAATATTTTTTCTCCAAGGACTTCTGGTACTATACAGCACTGCATATGCCTCCTAACCTCGAGTGGAGCAAGGTGTCTGCCATTTCATTTTGATGTATCAGGAAAGTGAAGCATTTAGTAAACCTGACCAAGTCACGGTGGCCAAACTAGTCAAACTAGTAAGTAAACAACAACTTGGTTAAATCCTTATCCTTCATGACAAAAAGTGAGTGTGCCAGTATAAGTCACCATGTAACATGCATGGAATCAGTTGTTTTCCCTTCACCACATATACAGTAAGTCCGAAATCCTATTATGAATGTGTGTCCGTATCTCTTAAAGAAGCTAGATCATCCTTTAGTATTTTAGCAAATTGTTCAAAATGACTCCAGAAAAAGAGGAAATAAGAAGTCAAGGCAGATTTTCTATTCTCATATTGTTTTTCTTCTTGGTACTCCAGTGGCAGGTTTTTCCATGTCTTGTATTGGATTAACCTTATTTATGGCATTATATTGCTAATCCTTTTTAAATATTTCTGTTCAGCCAGACAGAGAAAACAATGTGCAATGCACACACACAAAAAGATAAAAATAAGTGTAGGGATCATCTCAATTTCAGAACTAAAAGTATCTATGATATCTGTCTACCTGGCTTCTAAATGCAGAGCTTCCCAGGTCAGATGAGTGCCTCATGAGAGTCTGACATTGCTCCTCTAAAAAAAATGCTTGTGTTTTATTGGAAGCACTAGTACTGCTCACATGCTGGCTAGATATTAACCAGCTCAGGCAATATCCCTTCTGTATATTATAAAGATAACTTCTAAGACCTTATTTCCTGTCTAGGCAATATCCTAATCTGAAATTAGATCGCATTTCTGGCTTAAGGGAGATGCTTGATTTGGAAAACTAATTTGAAAGTATGTGACTTCCTGTGACCCCCACATTCCTTTTTCAGGATAAATACAGAATTTAGACTGCCAATGTAATTAATCTGCAGTAAGATTTCTAGTAATTTCCAGGTTTCTTGTGAAACTTTACTGAATTTTGAGTTTATTTACAGCAGAGAATATCTGAAATAAATATGCCAGAGCCAATAGTGTTAATCCAGGCTTGCATCAACATTACTGGAAAGAAATCTAAGTTTATATTAAATAAATTGAGAGTTTATATGATCTAGGAGTGTAAAATGTTGCAATTACACTGCCTATATCTGTATTCTGCTTATAGCAGTCAATAACACACATACTCTTTGTTCAAGACCTTTTCAGTGTGGATTTATGTAGGTAATTTTGTCTCAGGTTGTTTGGTAGTAGACATAAATCCTTTATTTCTGGAGTAAACTGATAATACAGCTCTCTATTTTGTAACCTTAGTTTTTGTGAATGAAAGCTGGAGTGTAGAAAATCAAAAGTATGAATTATTGCTACATAAAATTTAATTTTTTTTGCAGGAAAGAAAGGGTTTATTTTCATTTTAGTCTTGGTCACGCTTGTTGAATGCTTGGTGCTGGTGAGGCAGTGTAGGTGTACATGCACATGCATGGATGTACGAATGTGAAATTTTTCTTACACACTGAAGCTGAACTGGAGTGTACTGGAGCCTTTCTGAAGCTCAGGGCTGTTCTTCTAGGCTCTGTTTCTTAGTAGTTAGTAATTGTCTAGTGCACAGATAATGGGAAGCACTTTTTTCTGGGACCAGAGGTAGAGATTCACCATTACCCTCGCAGGGCTCTCACTAATGGGGAGGGAAGGTTGTGTTCCACTGAATAAGCTCACAGGAGGCAGAAAGAGGCATACCAGGTGACACCAGCATGCTGTTCACAAGGTATGTGACTGATCCAGAAATCCATTTAAAAATACTGTGTTTTTTTTTTTTCTATTTCCTGTTTCTAGAAAAAGCAAGTGAGTCAAACAAAGATCCGGGTGATCTCTACCATTGTCTTCATCCTGGCAGGCTGTGTTGTCTTTGTGACCATTCCTGCAGTTATCTTCAAACATATCGAGGGATGGACAGCCTTGGAGTCCACCTACTTTGTGGTTGTCACTCTGACTACTGTTGGCTTTGGTGACTTTGTAGCAGGTGAGCAGCTTCAAGCCTAGTCATTGTGCACGAGAGCCTTGGTCCTTAGAACTGGTTTCTGGTGTAGAGAGGAGGCTTTTTGCAATGTATTATATTCCAGGTATTTCTGTTGGGGTTACTCTGCAATTGAACACCAGGTTGATTCAACATCCAGGTGCTTTGCCATCTGCAGATTGAAAGCTTTCAGCAGTGTAGATCATGGGAGCATGGGAAGCCCTGATTATCCTCTATCGGGCAATAAATTATGCACAAGTCAAATTACTTTCCCATTGAATTCAAGATTTGTGTTAGTCCATTAGGGCTCAATGTAAGCCTAACGGCAGAAGCAAGTAGCCAAAATAATGAATGGATGAAGTTGTTATGAAGTAGGGCTGAGCCATAGGGCTGGAGAAATCTCTTGTCAGGTGCAGCACTGGGCTGCTACTGCAGGAGCTTCAGAAACTACCTTTTCTAACCTTGGCAGAAATTCTGACATTGCAGTTGCCTTGTTAAGGAAGACCCATGTAGGAAGAGAAGAACTAATGGGATATGCATCTCAGTGCTAGGAGGATACTCTCCACGATTAATACAGTGCTAGCAGGAACTATAAATACCCATCCTTATCAGTTTCCAAAGACGGAGTCAAGATAGTTGGCTGGAAAGATGAGATTTTTTTTTTTTTCTCATGCAACTGCTTTGCTCATGACAAGTTGGTTAAATAAGTGGATTTTTTTTTTCCCCATTAGCGCATGACCTCTACTCCTCATTCCTGTTAGTGGTCCTAATTAAAGGCATTAAGATCCCTGTGTTATAGCCATATTATACTACTGTTTCATTACATCCTATCAGTGAAATACAAATGGGTTAAAAACTTCAAATAAAACTACAGGGATATGTAACTTTTTTTTTTTTCCCCCAAGTGTTTTTGTAGAAAAGATTCTAATCCTCCTTTTTTGGACATCATGGTACAGAAGACATGAATTAGTGAGGAAAAAAAGGCACTGAACAAAGAAAGCCCCTGATATGAAAAAGGTGTTTTACAAGCATTCAGATACAAAATTGTTGTATGAGCTTGGTCCATTTTGCCACTTAATATGAAGAGAAGCTCACTGATGTTTTGTCTTTGTGGTACCACAGTGTGAAATAAAAATAATTCTCAATATTTTTTTGAAACATATCACACTTTGGTATTGTTTTCTTTAATAATATAATAGTAAAAATACTCCTCTGAATATTAAATGGTAATATCTAGCAAGACTAGGAGAATATGATCCACAGCTGGGTGGCTACTGGCAAACAGAATTTTTCAAAAATCAAATAGATGACTGTGAATGAGAAAACTTCAGGGGCAATCTCATGATAAGACTTTAAGGCAGGTGATCACCAGGAGACTTTGGTTTTGTTGCTGGTTTTGAGATGGATTTTCTGTCACTTTTATTTTCTGTCACTTTAATCTCTCAGTATCTCTGTGTCTTCAGCATCAAATAAAAAATACCACATTCTATTGGATGAAATAGCATCAACGGAGCTATGGTGATTTATTTCACCTAGAATGTGTCCCAGCTCTTGGCAGACTGGAAGGTTTTTGTACTACTGTTGGAGATAAAATTGTGGATGGTGCCTGAAAAAAAATGGAATATCTGATAGGCTGAAAAAAGTGAGCTCACACTTTCTTAGCTGCCTGATTACTCTGTAAGATAGACATAGCTTCACAGCAAGCTTCCTTGGGGATATGTATGATCAGAAGAGCCTCATTGTACCATGGCAACAGCAGCTCCCGCCTCCCATTTTTTCACACTCTTAAAGACTGGAAAAAAGAAAGTGATTCATGAAGTCTATGGGGAGAGATTATCATCAAACCCAGTATTTGGGTCCCTGCCAATTCTCAAATACCTGTCTTTCCATGGGGATGTTCAAACAGGCTATGTACACTCATACTGAGTCTGGATAAAATTACAGAGTCATAGGAATGTCTCATATTGCAAAAAGCTTTGGCAAAAAAGCTGAACTGTGTTGTCTGGTGATGGGGGGAGAATCCTAAAATCCCTCTCTATTCATACAGAGCTACATCTTGATGTCTAGCTCTTGTCTAACGAAGACTGGAGTCCAGGAAATAGGCAATCCTCTTCCCAAGTCTCCTGGTAGGCTTGCTTTTCAGGCAGAGATTTTACACAGGTACCACCAGGGTGGTCTTTGTTCACCTGCACTGAGGGACGTGGCTGTGCCCATGGGGCTGTGCAGACTCTTTGCTGCTCGCTCACTTCAGCTCAGGGGCGTGCCTGCTTCTCCCTGTCTCTCATTCTTGCACTGTGCATAGCAGTGTGGTAGGACTGGGAGTCCCAAATGTGAGGTTGTGTTTGCTTTCTTTTGAAAAAGCTTACTCCACTCTGTGGTAGGCAGCAGTGTGGCTGCTACTACGTTTGTTTGAGGCTCTTTGTAGTTCTTTAGATTTGCCAATGTCTGCATACTTATTTTACTGTCTCATCCTGAGACTTGCATGAAGACCATGTAGGGTATTTGTTGCTTCATTTGATCTGTATCTCCTCTCAAGTCACCTGTCAGAGAATACAGCCCTATAACTGTTACCCAAACAGGCAGGATATCTTTGTTCTCAGGGCTGATGCATGGTTGGCTTCCTGTCAGATATCCTGATTTGGAAGGGAAGCTACTTTTTTTTCTCCTGCATATAGGTCTCTCAATCCTGAGGCTAAACCTATAAAATCTGGAAACTATAAGCTGAGGGAGTTAACTGTAAAGCTTCTCAGCTACCAGGCTGCAGGCAGTTTAGAATAAGGAAGTCTAAATGTATTAAACTTTTTTCTTGGGAATGTGTTCATGCTGTTGCAAGTACTATCAAAGCAGAAATTTCAGAGTTGCTTCAGAGTATGCACAATCAAAGAAAAATATTTACTAGGTGCTCTGGCAGGTCTCATAGCAGCAGAACAATAGGTAATTTTGACAAGTCTTAAATTAAGGACAGATCATGTTCCTCCTCTCTGACAGGCCTCTTGTCTCAGAATTGCAGTTATTTTGTCATAATTTTGGCATTCCATGATTCCTAAGCATAAGTATATGCTTATTTCAGGAGGAAATGCTAACATCCATTACCGGGAGTGGTATAAACCCCTAGTGTGGTTTTGGATCCTTGTTGGCCTTGCCTATTTTGCTGCTGTCCTGAGTATGATTGGAGACTGGTTAAGAGTCCTGTCCAAGAAGACAAAAGAAGAGGTATGACTAGTAATTTTTCAGTGATTTCTCATTTTATAAGAGAGCTTTAAGTGCCTTATTCCTG
>NW_009938724.1:13824-23259 GCF_000696875.1 Nestor notabilis
GCTGTCCTAAAGAAGGATGCTTCTCTGCATGTCCAGTGCTCATTATTCCCCATGGTTTACTCCACTGGCTGCCTTTGGTATCCAGTTTGCTCTGATCTTTAGGGAGGAAAAGATGAAACAGAAGCAACCTAGGTTGTTCCACCTCTATCAGTACTGCCAAATCCACAGAACACATCAGTAGGATTGCAATTATCAAATAAGAAAGGCCAGCCTTCACTCTGAAACTAGTTACATAATTGTGATAAAAATGTCAGTGTTCTCCCCTTAAAAATTGGAGACACGTGGGTTTTGAAGACATTAATTGTCTCTCTTCATTAAGAAACAAGAATCTGTCTTCAGAACAGTGATTTATATTGAGTTTTCCTACTTTTCCCTATGCCAGGGAATATGGTTCTGAATAAAGGTTTAGATTCAGGCCCCTTACTGAATACTGTATTATTCACAATTGAAGAAACCAAGTAGTCAGCACTGGGGAGAACATGATTAAATTAACTCAGAGCATACCTTCCATGATATAAAGACAATATAACTAATGTTTCACTCAAACAAGGTTGGAAAATAGAAGGCAATTGCATGACTCCTGAGCTGAAGCCTGTTTTGAAGGATATTAATAGAATTTCAGTTTTTAAGACAATCTCCTCCTGCATTACTAGCAAAGCTCACCTGGCAGGATTAGCCAAAGAGCAGGCATGGACAAAGTTTGGCAGAGTGGTAGTGCTGGCTTTTATTTATGAAGGCATCTCTGCTATCTGAGGCCCAGTGCCTCCTCTGTGCATCCCCACTGATAAAGGGGGCTTTGCAGAGATTTTGGCTGTCATGTTGATCATCAGCAGTCACCTAGAGGTGTGAATCAGATATCTCATCGTGGGTGTGAGATGCTTCCTGCCATAAGTAATAAAGTGCTAAATGGATACTTCGTCATCTGTACTGAGGAACCAAAGATGGCTTCTTCGGGGATCACCGAGTGCAGAACCTGAGTTTATTTAATACAGCAGCCATGGAGGTGCTTTGTTCTTAGCAATTTGGGAATATACACTACTGTATCGCTACACTGGTTGTTGTGCTGTTCTGAAGCACATTTGATGTATCTCTATATGTGATTAATTTTCCCCAATCCTGGCCATCTACCACTGACATTATAAATCAGGAATTTTATTCCTAACCGAGAAGGGATTAGAGTAAACACCTCCCATCACGTAACACAGTTATAAGATGTGTGGCAAAATGTGGAACAGGCAGATAAGTTTATGCCGCATAAGCCATTACCTAGTCACTAGTTGGTATGTTTACAGCTTGCCCAGTATAACCACTTTGCTGCTGAAGTTTGGGTACAGATGGATGCAGTGGAGCTGGACTGGCCTCTGATTTCACGCCAGAGAAGAAAGTGCTTGCACCATTGTATAGGAAAGACTGTAGCCCTGTTTAGCTTTTTTTTTTTTTTTAATTTTTCTTTTTTTAATTGATTTCTGTCTCTTGTTGTTGTAAAGGTTGGAGAAATAAAAGCCCACGCAGCGGAGTGGAAAGCAAACATGACGGCTGAGTTCAGAGAGACACGGAGGCGGCTGAGTGTGGAGATCCATGACAAACTTCAGCGGGCAGCCACCATCCGGAGCATGGAGCGTAGGCGCCTGGGCCTGGACCAGCGAGCCCACTCCTTAGACATGCTCTCTCCAGAGAAGCGCTCTGTGTTTACTGCCTTGGAAACAGGGCGCTTCAAAGCCTCATCTCAGGAAAGCATCAACAACAGGCCTAACAACCTGCGCCTTAAAGGTTCAGATCAGCTCAATAAGCACGGGCAGGGTGCATCTGAGGACAACATTATTAACAAGTTTGGATCATCTGCTAAAATGACCAAAAGGAAAAACAAAGACCTCAAAAAGACCATCCCTGAGGATGTGCGTAAAATTTATGAAAACTTCCGGAACTACTCCTTGGATGAAGAAAAAAAAGAAGAGGAGATGGAGAAGATCTGTAATTCTGAGAACTCTTCTAGCACTGCAGTCCTGACCAACTGCATCCAGCAGCACTCAGACCTGGAGAATGGAGTGATCCCCAATGAAACCAAAGAAAGGGAACATGAAAATAAAGTGTTACTTGAAGACAGAAATTAAACATAAAAGATGCTTGACTTGAATTAACAATGTTAGTGTTTTTATATTCATATATATATTGAGACACGTGCCTTATACAGACTCCTTGTTCAGTCTGAATTATATAGCATTGAAGAATATTTCACTGTGCCATAAACACTCAAGCTTGCTCTGCCAAAACATATCAGGAACACAGCACTGCAGAATGGCAACAGAAAGCTATGCACATGGAAATTTCAGCCTGTATAAAATTACCAGGGTAAGACACAAATGAAGAGATTGAACCATGGCGATATCACCTGAGTGCTCCTACCATGGTATAATACTAGAGAAAGGGCAGCTATGTAAGAAGAGCCTTTCAAAGGGATGACAAAGTGTATCTTTCTAATGGAGTATGCATCCATAAAGCCTTCCCCTGGTGATTAAAAAGAGGAGAAATGATTGGAGTGAACTAGAAACTTTCAGTAAGGCTTAGTTTACGTTTTGGCACGTGATCCAAGCTAGACTTCTAGATATTTCTTTTTTTTTTTTTTTTTTCCATTTTTGAAACAGATGCATTATCTTTCTAAAATCCAAAAGAATGTCCATGGAAGCAGCCACCAGCTGGGTGCTGGTTTGAAAAATCAACACAGACACATTAAAGGGTCGGATTGCTCTTTTCATTAACAGCAAATGAACAAAAACCAACTCTGTGGGTATTTCTCTTAACTAGTGACAAAAAATAAAAAAGGAAAGGAAACAAATGGATTTTTTTTGCTTGTGTAGGAAATATTCAATGTAATGTCACAGCAGGAAAGTGCATATGAAGAAAGTGCACCATCTTGTGCTATGTTGTTTAAAAGAAGAGAAACATTAATGATATTTGGATAGGTGTAAAAAATAGTGGTTCTTTTTTTTTTTACAAGAATTTTTCATTCACACTTTCTACCACTGAAAAAACCCCTTCAATTTTAATGCTGTAAGACTATGAAGACAGAAGGAAAGCTATACCTTTGCATGTCAGCAAACTGCTGTTCTCTGTAGCTGAATCTGAATTTTTGCAAATAGACATAAAAGCATATATGCTATTCACATGAGGGCCAGGGCAACTATAGAATCTCAGGGCTCTCTGCCCCTTTTGCTGGGTTTGGATTTAGACATAAGCTGAGTCATAATCTCAGAAAATAAGAAAAAAAAAGGGAAAAAGAAAACAGAAATTTAGGAAAAGAAGTTGAGAAAAAGATGGTGGTAATCTTTTAAGTGCTTATAGCTTTAAGTGCCATTAATGCTGTCATATTTTGTAACTTTTTAAACAAGTATTTTGAATTATTTGTTTTATTTCCTTTCAGGTACTATCTTTGTTTGACATTTGTTATCTCTTTTCTTGATAAAGTCTAAACATGAGCTCTCTGCATTTCTAGACTGAAGTGAAATGTAACCAAACTGTGGGCATTTTGGATATAAGAAATACGAATGTTTCTAGACTTCACAGTAAATACTTAAAGAAAAGGCTGCAAAATAATTAATGTGAATTGCAAAACACACCTCAGTAGCCTCAGCCTGTGGGCTACTATGTTTACCATTGCAGATAGAAGATTTTGCATGCTGGAGATGAGATACACAATTGCACCAGTGATGCTTTCCCCACGCCTTCACAAAATCCTAAATATCCCTTCAATTCAAATTGTAGGCTTCAAAGTAAAGTAAACATGGATGTAGATGGCAGAGACAAACAAAGCCTTACCAGCTAGTCAAACACATAGGTACTTGCAGGTTACACAGACACAGACTTTTAGAATCCCCTGCCCATGTCTGTGTATACAAAAATGCATGCTTTTCTGTCAGTGTCTGAGATTTTGTGCACAATGAGCCAACTCAAAGTCTAACTAATCACTAGAATACACGACTGCCATGGCTATGAAGAGAAGCATGGCCACCATGCAAATGCAAATTTTGAGTATGCATATTTGCATATCTAATTGACTTTTAACAATTAGCAGAAGTGAGCCAAATTCTACTAGTGCAGTGGAGGAAAAACGTTCTTAGTATGTTCTGACTACTGGTTCACTTCCCTTGAAATACCATCTTTCTAATTTCATTTTCTGTCTGAAAATTAAGGATGAAAAAACAAGGTTTGAAAAATTTCAGGTCATTTGGGATTGCTTTAACTCAATAAGATCCAACAAAAATCAAATTCTGCTTAGTTCACCAATGAATCTCTTAAGGTGCAGTGCTGTACTCTGGCTTTAGCTTACTGGAGGCAGGGCAGTAAGCCCAGTCCCCAGCGAAGGTTTCATTTGACTCAAGAGCTGCTGTGGGTCCTGCAAATTTTTTGTGCCATGCAGCCCTCTTGGGTGAAGCCCTCTCTTGGCTTCACAATGATGCAGATGGCAGCTTGTGGCCATACTCAGATCTTATCCCCAGATCCTGTCCTCCTTAAGCCACAGGAAGACACTAGCAGGTCTGTTCAAGAACCGGAGTCCTTTAGCCCTCCTGTCGTTCCTGGTTTTGGGTAGGCCTGGGATGAAATTCAGCCTAGTGCCCTGTGAGCAAATCTTATGAAGTCTTTCCCAGAAATACAGTGAATCCTGTTGTGCTAACTCTATAACACCAGGATGGTTTAAGCATACTTGGATGTAAAATTTTATGTTGTTCAGATCTGGGGTTTTACTAGTGGGAAGTTAGGAGTGAAAGCTACAATTTAGGTTTGCTTTTGAAGTCCAGACAAGGTTCAGAAGTTCTTGGACATGCAATTTGAGTCCTGGCAATTAAAGTACTGCCTAGTTACACAGTCCTGTGCTTTACTCGTATGAAGGATCAAGTGCACAAAAGTATCTCACCTGACTTGAGAACATACAGATTGTGCTAACAATTCTCCTTGGTTACTAAATGGCAAAACTAATATCATGCGCATGGTGTTATTTGTTCCTTACCTGAGTTCTTCTCACAAGAAATTCTTGCCTGTAATGGAAAAGTCCTGCACAGACGCACAGGCAGCTCTAAGGATATTTCATGCATGTGAAATATAAGGCTTAGTCATAGCCAGAGCATTTCTGCTGATGAGGGCCAGGGAAAGCAGTCTGTCTCGTAGGACTTGTCTGTGTGAGCAGGGAGTTGGATAGTGGGCAAATCATGGAAAACAGGTCAACATGGACATAGTGACTGAGGAGGCAAGTTTTGGTGGCCAGCTTCAGAACTGTTCGCTGTGATGGAATAGGACAATGAAAGCTTGGCGTATTTTTATCTCTAAATTTTCCGAGTTCTAAGTCTGATTCTGTCCAGATTCTATCTGATGTGCCTCACTTCAGTCTCTGCCTGTCCATGCTATGTGTGAGCCCCTAGCTGACATTTTTTCAGCTGTGTCTTCAGCAGCTCCTGGTTTGGGGTGACAGATTCAGGGACAAAAGGTAATGCTGAATAAACTCTCAGTGAGATACTGAACAGAGCATTTGATGACCTTTTACATGAAAGCAAGATGCTCTCTTTCATTCCTTTTCATTTCTGTGTCTGTGAAACTTGCTGAGAAAGCTGCCAGTCTGCTACTGGAGTAAATATTTTCTTCTGTATGACTGCCTATTAAATACCTCAATATACGTAATTTTTATTATAATATGGGAAGTGCAAATAGTGTATTGCAAAGGGGGCCAGACAGAAATGCCTGACAAATGAAATGACATTTTAATGTCCTAAATTGCTTCTGTCCTTGTAAAGGCCATCCCTTGGTTTTAATTGTATGCAGCAGCTTGGGAGAGAATCTCAGTTCAAGCATGAAGTGTTTATATGGCTAAAATTCTCATCCTTTGGCATTTACTGATGCTTATAAAAACTTGTGATGTTATTTGTAGTGGGGCTGTTCCACCATTATTGAAAGTTTTAGAAAAAGGTAGCCTGAACCATGTCCAATGGTTCAAAATTACACTATAGCCTGAATATAAAAGGCCAAACAAAAGGGTGACTTACTGACTTTAACTCTCAGATTCTGCCTAGAGCATAACATGGCTTTACATGGGAATTGGGACCTGAAAGAACAAAGGAAACATGGAATTTCTGTAGCTACAGCCCTCACACACAAAGAACGACTCAGCTTCTCTTTTCCTACAGCTTAGAGCTCTGCAGACCCACTTTCTTCTGTCTTGTGCAGGAGAATTCTGGCATGCGACTTCAGGGATCCTCCTGAACCATCACTGAACTTGTGCAGATTTTGCATGAGTGGTTTTGAAAAGATTTGTATCTTCATCTATGTGGCAGTCTGTGAATTTCATTATCCTTTAATAGAGGACATTATTTCTAATAAATGTTATTAGAAATAATAGTAAATAAACCCCCCAGTGATTTATATTCATGAAATCTGATTTTGGTTGTTGCTATGAAATTATAAATCATCTGAGCTCTGCTGTCTGGCTTTATGATGTCTCCAATGTAAGTCTGCTTCTTCCAAAGCCATTAATGGGCTATGCCAGAGATTTTCTACAAAATTTTCTAATCTACAGTAACGTAAAGTATTTCTGTGAGATCAGGGTGTTAAAACCCTGCCCTTAAAACCCCTGCATTTTCCTGAAGAATTTGTTTTTATGCTATAAATGGGGTGTTTGTTTGCCAGCTTTGATTTTCTCAGGGGTGTATTTGTGTTGTCAGGTTGCATGATGTCTGCTGGTCTCACTTTTCCTATCATCCACTAAAAATAAATAACAGGCAAAACCCACGCTTTATGTTATGCTGCCTACTAATGCAGAACAAGAAGTCTTCTACTAAACAGGTAGGAATTTGAAAGGTGACTGGGAACTGCTTCAGTCCTTCCTGTACATTTATTTGTTCTACACTATGTTTTGATTAATCTAAGGCCAAAATCTGCCCCCATAAAATCAGTGCAGTAAAGTGGAGCTAACTTATTTTTAAGCTTTTTAGAGCAAAGATCTGCTGTTTTGACTCATCTCTACAGTGCCATTTACACTTACTGGGGTGGCATTATATCAGTGCTAAATACAGAGAAGCCCAGCTTTAGAAACAGTTCCCTAGGCAATTAAATATCAATGATAACACAAAGTAAAGGCCCCCAGTGAACATGTGCACATGCCCACCACATGGCATATGTAATTGGTTTTTGCACACAGATTTAGTGGTGATGCCTCCACTCTTCATGCACGTAGATGTGAAATTCGGTGCTCCCTCATCTCTAGTTACAGGTCACATTTGAGCTAAGTCTTATCACCAGGAAATAGCAGTGCTGCTGCTTTTGGGGAAAGAGAACATTTCTCTAGCAGGTGGCCTTCTGAGGCAAATAGGATCTGCTTTCCTTGGCTCAGCTCCTTGAGAGCAAATCACAGGCAGGTGATGTTTGGCATGTGAGAGAGAATACTTTAATCTCCCAAGTATATTCCACCCACACACTCTTTTTTTCCCTTGTGAGAGCTGGGTGCTTAAAGAGGAAAGCTTACGGTGCCTATTGTGAGATGTAAGCCAAACATACCAGCTTTCAGCCTACCATTTAGCAGTTTCCCAGATCATGGAGACATGTAGTAGCTGTAATTAGAAAAAGACAGGATTTGTATCTGGATCACAGCTTACCAACAATTTAAATTTATTCAGGCCAGGGTTTCAATGTAATTTTAGACTGAATTTTTTCCAAGTTCTAATAGAATTTGATCTGGACCTTGTGGATAGGGCTGAAACCCCATTATTAGTCATTTTCAGCCATGCATTTGAAAAAAACATTGAAAAATGTTTCTTAAAATTTTGGGAAACCTTTTGGTGGGATGCTGATCTATTCTTCCTGATCAGCTTTAGATTATAATATAAGCAATCAATAAATCCACTTGCAAGCATGTTCTATCTATGCTTTTGTCTTTGTCCCTCTTACTCTCTCTCTGCAAGATTTTATGGTGCTTTACAAAGGCATTTTCAGAAAAGGGACAATTTCATAAATGTCATTACCAGGGTACGGAGCAGAATGTGCTTGTACCATCTTGATAAGTTTTGCTGCTATTGTCTTTATTTTATGATGTAATGTTTTACAAAAATGGAAAAAAAAAAAAGGCAACAAAGACCTTCTGGATGATGAAAACGCTTTTCCTGTTGGTATTTTTTTCTCTCTCTCTTTTGTCCTATCATCCATCAAGGGTAGAGGAACTGTAATTTTCCATTTTGTGGGTTATTGTGGAAACAGTGCACTGCAGGTAATCTCACTGTTGCTGAATCTTCATGCTTGTTTTGCCACTCCCGCCTTTCTCTTTGGTTGACAATCCAGATTGCGGTGTTTTCTGGGTCTCTAGTATGAGAAGCTTGGCTGGTTTCAAAAGAGAAGCTCAAACTCCCAGCCATACTTCTACATGTACTGAGCTATGTTTCTGCATCTGGTGACCAGTCAATAGAGAAGCAAGAAGCAGAGCTTCAAGGAGGCTTCACTTCTCTTTCCTAAGTCTCTGTCCGTAGAAATTATTTGCCGGGACTACTGGAAGAAGTTATTAGTGCAGAAAGGAGGGAGGAGGTGAAGCTTTTTTGACCTTCAGAAGCACAGACAAAGATGGGGTTGTCTTTTACTGTGAACTCTCTTGTGTTTTTGCAGCTTTTTTGGTGTCTTCATGTTGACTACCTTCTGTGTGAGGCCTTGGTTTCGGCTTCTGCCTTGTTCTTTTTCCATCAATTTGGGAAACTGGAACACAGGCTAGTTGTAGTGCACTTACAGAGGGTGCAAACTCTTGCACTATGGTTCCTTTGTCAGCAAACGGAGGTGACAAAAAAATTCCTGCAAGCATGGTTGATACTTTTGTATGGTGTATGTAGACAGCCTTCGTGGCTGAGCCTTCCCTTGGAAAAAACCTCTGGACTGAGAAAAAACCCCATCATCTCCCTTGTTTTTCTGCTACTTTTTATATGCTGTTCATGCTACACAGTCCATATTGGTTCTTACTACTTGTTGTGTATTAATTGCATAAACCAAAACATATTTCTCCAAAGCTCACCTCCTATTTCCAAATTGTCTCTTCTGCTATGAGCATACATCTCTTAATCAGACCTGCTTTAAGTACACTGTATTTTTTCTGGCAAAAACAGTTATTTACATTTTCTAGTTTACTCACATTCTCATTCTGCTTGTTCACTTGATTTCCATTTCCAGCGCATGTCCTTATCTACCTACAACTGTTTGCTCTGTGACTTCTTGTCTGGGATATACAGAAGGCTGCTTTGTTTTTAGAGTCTCCAAGCAAGCTGATTTATCTAACCTGCTGGCCCGAGTAATTGTTCCTAGAGGTGATAGAGAAAGACAGTGAAAAGAAACAGAAAAAGAAAGAGGGTGGATGTGTTGTGAAAGTTGTGAAATACCTTTTTTCTGCTTCAGAATCTGTATGCAGGATGATAAGGGTTGCAC